>NW_026067990.1:6799817-6813610 GCF_014885135.2 Alexandromys fortis
GACAGGGCTTCTTTTTGTAGCTTAAGAGCCTGTCCTGGAACTTGCAGTGTAGACCAGGCTGGCCTCGAACTTGCAGAGATCCACCTGCCTCTGTGCCACCACCACCAAGCAGTGGTCACTAATTTTATAATAGTCTTATAAATGAAGCAACTAGGGCATAGGGAGGTTTGCAAACTGTGAGCAAGTTCCTGAGACTAGTACGTACCAAAGCTGAATTGGAACCTTGAACTTAGTTAGGTTGCATCAAAGCTCTCTTTCCTTTCTGTCCAAACTGTTCTCAGTTTGAAGCTTCTAATTTTGAATTTAGTGTAAAGCCCAGGTTCCTGCCCTTGGGCCTCAGACACACTTTCCCTGACCACAGATGTAGTCCTGGGGTGGCTGAAAGCCGAACCTCTCAAACAGCTAATCTTCACGGTTTCATTCTTCTTAGTCACCTTGACAGATTTGGGCTCAGATGAAAGAATTCAGCAGAGTTGCTTCTCTGGCAGAGTAAGAGCATGTTCAAGAAATTTAGCAAAATACAAAGTGCATATTTGGACTCTGACACTGAGACGAAACCAATAAAAACACTAATAGTGGAACCACGGCTCCCAGAAGCTGCCGGAAACTCTAGTTGCTATAGTACACACTCTTCACGTTTGTTTTTGGGGCACAGAGCTACACTGTGAAAGTCCAAACCCAATGAATGTTTACTTACTTTCATTGCCAAAACTGGGATGGGCAGATTCATGGCCATAGATTTTCTTATCTAGAAAAGAAGAAGACAGGAATGGAAATGAAATCTTGGGCTGGGAGCCTGTACCACCTCAGAGGTCACAGATTGCCTGTTCTTCACTTTATGGACACAAAACATGATTTCTCTTATCGGATGTTGAAAACAGAAGATTCTTCTGCTTGTGAAACATCCTTTAACAACTTCTTCCCATCTCCCAGGCAGAGCTAATGAAGGCTCTCTAACATAGTGAATTCTGGACGATCAGACACCAGTGAATGCAAGCAATGTCAACATTGATAGCGGAATGTTAAGTCTCCAGTTGAGGCTTAGATGCTAAACATTTCTGTGAATGTGTGAAGCAGTCTCGGCAAAAGATAATGCCTGCATCCTTCTTTGGCCCTGGTGTGCCTCGCTTCTAGTAGATGCTCACTAAAGGTTTGCTGAATCAGATTGGAACTTTCTAGAGCTGCTATGTTTGGGAAATGCTGATTTGAGCCATCTGCTTTCTAAGCAACTGTTGAAGCAGAGTTCTGCTGTGTGTATGCATAGATATACATATAAACACAGTTGTTCTCATTTTCCTTCTGAATCCAGTCAAAGATTTGTGGAAAAGAAGACAGAAATATACATTTTCAGAAGTTTCCTAAGCATGCAATTTGCATGGTTTCTTTTCTCTATATGTAGCTAATCAAACTTGGGAAAGAGTGGGGTCCTATTTTCATGGGAAATTTGTTTTTAACATGGGACATAGTGTCAGACTTGGCGGGCTATGCTGAATGGGCCCTTTGTGGACTGTATGCTCATTCACAGCAAGGAGAACATCCAGTGGTTTCCTTCGGGTGTGAAACCACAGATATGTATGGATAAGAAAGTTGTGGGAGAAAATAATTCACCCAGGCTACAGGATGCTAGAAGATGCAGCCTTGGCTTCATGAAAGAGTATGGTATATCTTATATCTATCAAGCACGTCACAAGAAAGGCCAATCTTCTGGCAGAGTGCATCGCTATTTTGGTGAAAGTATCATGCACGTAATTCTCCCCCATTCTTTTTCTTCCAAAAAAAAAAAAAGCGATGAAGGGACTCCTGTTTTATGGTGAGTCTTTTACATCTAGATTCAATTTGGTTTTTTTTTTTTGTACAGGGGGAGAAGAAATGTTCAGGGTGCAGAAACCCAAAGGAAAGTGAGTTGGAGCCCAGGGTGCAGGAGGGAGTCGCACGCAGCCAGATACTGTTGTATCTGCAGTCAGCTATGGGGCGGTCTCTCCAGCTGCTTTGAATTTTAATGTGTGGAGCAGATGGTTGGTGTAGATTGCCCTTGTTTTTGCCCAGGAGTCTGGCATCATTGCAAGTTGTCAACCTATTTGGAGAACAGAGTTGAGAGCCTGTAGGTACGTCAATAGAGCTCTGTTTTGCAAATAGATTATTCAGTGGAGTGGAGGTAAATACGAGACTCTATGATTTTAGGCATAAGCCCATCATTTTTTCCAGGACAAAGCCAAGGCAACAGACTGGGGAGATTATTTCAGGCCAAGCCTGCTGTCTGACTGTCTCCTTTAGCCCATAAGCTGTGTGTGTCAATGTGGCCTAGTGAAAACATATGCAAGTTTTAAGTAAAATCACGCCTCTTGGCGGCAGCCTCATCTATGTCCACAGTGGCGGTATTTGAGTCTTAGTCCCTTACGCCCTGCCAACTCACTGCCAACCACAATGACCTTGCAAGTATCTGTGAGCGTTTCCTTACAGTGATCTGAGTTGAGAGGCAGGTTCCTGTGCAGGCCCGAGCTTCCAGCTGTCTTGGCAGGGTTGCAGTTCTCCCTGGCGGCAGGTTCCAGAGGACAGTTTAGGTATCTATCCTGCTGGAGTAAATGTAGGAGGGACCCGCGTCTCCCGTCAGGGTAGACCACTGGAGCCGGAGGCCTGTTGGGGAACGCACGAAAGTAGGCAGGATCTACGAAGTCTGGCCTCACTAGAGAGGAAAAATGCCACATCTCTTGAGGATGTGCCGAGGGGGTCTTGGGAACAGACAGCAGATTCTGATCTAGAGCCTTAGGATCACATTTATCCAAGCTGCAGCTGCTGCTGGCGCCATTTGCAAGACATGCTTCTGGCTGTGGCTTTGTCCAGGAAGGCGTCAGATGCCACTGATTTGGGGGCGTGCTGCTATCTGGAAAAGATTCAGACATTATGTTAAGTATTTTCTCCAAATGTCCAAAACAGAAGAAATTTACTATACATAGTATACATCAATATATATAATTTATTTTTATTATTTTTATTGAGAGAGGTGTGTATAAGTGCAGGAGGGCAAACGATAACTTTCAGGAGTCAGTTCTTTCCTTCACCGATAGGCTCAAGGGATTGAGCTGAAGTCATCACACTGTCTTAGCAAGAGGTTTTACCCACTAAGCAATGTCTCTAGCCCCATAGTATATTTTTGACTTAAAGTAAGCAGAAAATGTTTTTTAAAAACCCACACTAACCACAGTGTCCATAAGTAGCTACTGCCACTTCTAGATTTGTTTATATTATTTTTCAGACTGGTTTTGCTTCATTAAAATATCATGAATATCATTGAACATGGTAGCACATGCTTATAATTTCATGCTCAGGAGATGGAGGCAGGAGGATTGGCTTGAGTTCAAGGCCAGCCTGGGCTATACAATGAATCTAAGAGCACTCTGGGCTACAGCAGATGCAGTCTCGAGAAACAAACAAAACAAACATCCTCCCACAGCAATGAATGGAGGCAAACACGAGCCTTTTTCAAGTTACTAAATTTAATGTCATCATTTCCTTCCACAAGATTTATGCACAAGGGGCTGGAGAGATGGCTCAGCGGTTAAGAGCATTGCCTGCTCTTCCAAAGGTCCTGAGTTCAATTCCCAGCAACCACATGGTGGCTCACAACCATCTGAAATGAGGTCTGGTGCACTCTTCTGGCCTTCAGGCATACACACAGAAAGAATATTGTATACATAATAAATAAATAATTTAAAAAAAAAGATTTATGCACAAGCTTAAGCCCAGAAAAATTAAGGTAAAAACATTAAACATTTGTTTCTCTCTCCCCTTTTTTTTTTTTGACTAAATCCAGAATGATTGCAGAAAGATACAACATGATTTAGAACAGGCTAAATTGGAAGGGCATCTCATTTCAGAGTGAGACACATAAGGCACACCAGTTTTGTTCTGTTCTGTTTCATTTAGTTTTTCATCAGGACCATTTTCTTTTGCTTATGGAAAAAGTTGGATTTTAGTTCTTTTTACTAAAGAAGTCTTTTTGTGGTATCAACTTATTTGAAAGATTACCTTATTGCTAATACAAACACTAGCTTTTAAATGGCTGTACACTGCTCTACCATAAGTCAGTGATATACTAAGAAAGGTTCCCTTTGTGCACAGCACAGTTAGTTGTTTCAATTTCTCAGTTATGTTACCAACATCTCAGTGAACATTGTACGTGCATCTTTGCACCCGCATGAACATTGGCTCCTTATGAAGTCTTCTGTAATGAAGCTCTTGTTCCGCTGCTGCTATTGGTTAGCTCTATTGTATATCTGGTACTTTAAATATGGCAGGTAGGAGGACTCCACAGAACTGTATAAAGAAATTAGTTCTTACCTATCTTGGTCTGTCACACAACCCTAGGAACTGAACCCAATCTTGAGCATGAAAATAAGAAACTGGGCCATGGTAGCTAAGCATAATGGGCTGGTAGGAAACAAAGCAAGAACAGTGAATGCTGGATAGGAAAGCAGTTGCTTGGTCCTCACTCTGCAACAGCAAAATGGTTGGAGTCAACAGATGACCCTACTTCCCCTTGTCAAGGCCATGTGGACTGATTAACAGGGATGGAATCTCTTTAGATTCCTATCCCAATTGCACCTGGGACAGTAGCCGACTCTGAGATCACAAACGTCTACCGTAGCCAAGACCATGAATGGAGGTTTTCCCATTCTTAGCATCCACTCAGGTGAGAGTGGGGAAGGAAGTTCTGCCAGGTGATGCTTATATCCTGGAGCCTCTCCTCTCTCTAAGATAAAGGAGGAGTGGGCAGGGAGGGGAGCGTGACAGGGAAGGCAAAAGCTAGCTTGTCTGAGACACTGCTTCCCTTTCTCTCCACGGGCACCTCTTTCAGCTCTGCTCAACATTTAGTTTGAATGGATTTTGTATAAAATGAAAAAACCATCTTAGAGGCCAGCGCAGTGCTGCTGGGGTATCCCTACCCACCATGGTAGCTTTGCCTGTTATATGGATGGCAAATCCCATATGACACAGGCATTCTGCTCAGCATCTCACACCCCTCCCATCGAGCCATGGTGCTAGTAGGCTCCTCTAATAAAACGAAAGACAGGAAAATACATTGCAACACAGTCTCAGGGGTTAATATTACTTTTGAAAGTTGGTATTTTCTAGCAACTAGATCTCGGGGCACCGTGTGCCCTGGAACAGAATGATTAAGCTGATTTCAAATAATCAGCGTCTATGCTTCATATTTAATGGGAGTACTGCATGTCCTAAGCACAAATTAGAAACAAAGCCCAGCCTCTGACAACAGGGCAGTTTCCGTCTGGACGGCTTTACAGATCTCATACATATGCCTCGGGTGCTCACTGAATGTCTGGGATGCGGAAAGCAGGGCCACAGAAGGTTTCCAAAGCTTCTCTTAACTGTTTCTGTTCTAGTTAAGGGGAGTTAGGCAGTACTGTTGTCCATTGTCCAAAGGCCCGTGTAGTCACTGGGGGTACCACAGTACAGTTTCCATGAAAGAATGTGGAAGTGCACACGGGATTTCAATCTTGAAGTCATAGCACCCCAATATTGAGTGGTCTGAGGGACCTACTTTTCTAGATCTGCTTTGGATGCTTGTGGCCCATTGAGTGGAGACCCTTCATTGGGTGGGCTACTCTTTCTCAGGGTTCTTGGGCAGCGATGCCTGTAGCAATGCCCATCTGCTCTGTGGGCATAGGGTGACACCTTAAACCTCCTCACTATTTAAGCTAAAGTGGTACCCACTCCTCCCTCCTCATAAGAACAGTCAGAGATACCACCATTCTCTCCCATGCACACTTTGGAAACCCCAGAATCTTTAAGAAGCCCTTTGTTGTACTATAAAGTTTGTACCCAAATCAGGGAATGATCCCACCTCCATGCTTGGATGGGAGCCCAGACCTTCTATTCTGGACTACTTTCTAGACATACCAACTCTAACATCATCCTCTTAGAAATAGGAGTCTCCAGGCTAGAGAGGATTCTGTTACTCTCTGTGGCACTAACCTGCTTGTTCCCTTCACAGCAGTGTTAAGTCATTTTATCAGTCACTCTCTCGTTCACTCACTAATGCTCTTTCCCATTACCCAGTATGAATGGAGTTAGCTCATTTCTCCTCTCCACCATCATATCCCTGGGAATTCTCACCATGCCTGGCACATAGCAGGTCCTGGCTACATATTCCAATGAATGCACACACATATATTCAAATACAAACATTAGAGCATATGAATACACATACCCCATTGCAAACACGTGTGTATGCTCACAAATGTGTGCATGCACACACACACACACACACACACTACTCATAAATCTTAATTGAACCTTTCTGTTTTAAGGTGAGCAGGTAACTTGTCACTTTGTAACATTATAAAAGCATATATATATATATACACATACATATACATATATGTGTGTATACACACATATATAGAAAGATGATGATGATGATGATGATAGATAGATAGATAGATAGATAGATAGATAGATAGATAGATAAACAGATATCAGATATACACAAACACACTCACAATCGCTACAATTAGTGAAACTCTTGGCTGAGTGTTACTCCGTTTGCCTTTACAAGATGCTGAGACTGGGTTTATTTAGCTAATAGTTTCGGAGGAAGATAGATTGTTCAAACACAAGCACTAGTGAAGAAAGCCTAGTGAATGACCTCATTAAAGAAGTGTGTACAAGACTGATTACAAGGGGAGATCGGAAGCCAGGTAACACCTCAGCGGTCAAGTTCACTCTTGCATAATAGCTCACTGTCTTGGTAATTGAGAACTAACACAGAGTCTCTTAGAGGAGCAACCCACCTCTTTTTATCTTTAGTTTTAAAACAATCTTATTTTACATGACGATGCCAGTTCCCTCCCCCCCCCAGTCCTCCCACTCCTCCAACTTCTTTCCACTCCACCCCTATCCATTCCTCAGAGGGTGAGGCCGCCCATAGGGAGTCAACAAAGTCTGACACATCACTTGAGGCAGGACCAAGCCCTCCCCCATGTATCTAAGCTAAGCAAGGTATCCCTCCAAAGGGAATGGGTTCCAAAAAGCCCATTCATGCACTAGGGATAAATACTGGTTCCCCTGCTAGTGGCCCCACAGACTGCCCATGCCACTCAACTGTCACCCACACGCAGAGGGCCTAATTTGGTCTTAGGCTGGTTCCTCAGTGTCAGTCCTGGGTCAGTGAGCTCCCACTAGCTCGAGTCAGCTGTTTCTGTGGGTATCCCCATCATGGTCTTGGCCCCTTTGCTCATAATATTGTTCCTCCCTCTCTATGACTGGACTCCAGGAGCTCGGCCCAGTGCTTAACTCTGGATCTCTGCATCTGCTTCCATCAGTTGATGGATGACGGTTCTATGATGACAATTAAGGTAGACGTCAATCTGATTACAGGGGAAGGACAGTTTAGGCACTCTCTCCACTATTGCTTAGATTCTTAGCTGGCGTCATCCTTGTGGTTTCCTGTGAGTTTCCCTAGTACCTGGTTTCTCACTAACCCCACAATGGCTCCCTCTTTCAAGATATCTCTTTCCTTGCTCTTGCTCTCCCTCTCTGGACTATATCTGGTTTGATCTACTCAATCCCTCATGCTCCCCTCCCCTTTTCCCCTCCCACTCCCCTACCCTCCACCCATCCCTTCCTCTTATGCTGCCAATTAAAAAGACCTCACAGCTTCTCACATCAGCACACTGAAACTTTATTGGGGACACAATGTGTAAGCAAACTATAGCCTTGGTCATTCCATCAACAACAGTTTATCTTAAGGATATAATCAAAAATAAAAGCAAAATTTTAGCTTCAAGGATGCTTAAAGTTACGTTAATAATATACTGGAAGATTACTAATAATCCAGAAGTTTAGGAAATGTGGTTTCTCTAAAGCATGATACTCTCAAGCTAGGAAACATTGTCATACAATATGTAACAATGGCACAAAGATGTGTCGTTCTGCTTATTGTCAAATAAAAATAAATTAATCTTTTTACATGCAAATTGGCTTTGTGTAAAAATTGAGGTGTGTGCATTTGTGGTTTCAAAATTTTCAAAATGAGTATACTATTTGCAGGTTAAAAACTTCTGTTTATTTGCTGGGCAGTGGTGATGCACACCTTTAATCCAAGCACTCGGGAAGCAGAGGCAGAAGCAGAGTTCAAAGCCAGCCTGGTCTACAGAGTGAGTTCGAGTACAGGCTCCAAAGCTACACACACACAAAAGAAAATCTTTTTTTTTTGAGACAGTTTAACTATTCTTTCAAGACTGACTCTGAATTGGTCTCAAACAATCCTCCTGCCTCAGTTTCCTGAGTATCTAGGACTACAGGCAAGCCTCACTGCATCCAGCTAAGCAATTTTTAAACAAAAAAAAAGACTTGACTTGTAAATAACCAAACTATGAGCCACAGCTGTGAAGATAAATATATAACTGGATGATGGCCTTCCTCCTGCTGATCTCATCTGCTCTCCATCTCCCTCCCCTCCCCTTCCTTTTCCTCCTCTTTCTTTTCTCCTCTTCCTCTGCCTTTAATACTAGTGCATTATAACCCCATGTGGCACTCTGTTTGAAACATACACACACACACGAACAAGCACAAGCACACACACCTTGGAGCAGGAAAGTCCAATTTTTGGCCTGCACAGTCTGTACATGTTGACTGTGCTCTTTGTCCATGTGGCTGGTGACACAAGTCCCTCCATATTTTATTCACTCAAGGGCAAGATTCATGCTCTTTGAACTAACTAATGACAAAATCACATGACAACTGAAGAATCACCTTAGAGATACAGTCCTATTCTGGAACACCAAGGAGTCCTTCTCAGTCCTATCTTCTCTTTCATAGTCTGTATTTGCTAGATACACAGGTTCCTTTCTCTGAGAGTTTGGATGCAGAATGTAGGTTTGTATCTTCAGGCTGAGTGGCCAACAGCACTACACAGGGAGTCCTGCCTTTGTGGTAAGATTCTGGAGGGGTGACTGGACTGTCCACCTCAGTTTCCTCACCAGAAATACAGGCACAGTAATCAATAGGGTTGGTGTGAAGATGCAGTAAGATAAGTCATATCCAGATTCCAGCAAAAAGCTTTCATATGATAGTCATGATATATATATGTATATATATATGTATATATATATACATAAACACATACACACATGTAAACAGAGGCCACTCATTCATTTCCCGACTTCTCACACCCAAATAATCACACAGAAGCTATATTAATTACAACATTGTTTGGCCAATGACTCAGGTGTATTTCAAGCTAGCTCTTGCACCTTGAATTAACAAATTTCTATTAATCTATAGATCAGCATGAGGCTGTGGCTTACTGGTAAGGATTCAGAGTATCTTTCCCCTTCGGCAGCTACATGGTGTCTGTCTGACTCTGCCTATTCTCTCTATTTATATCTCTTCCAGCCTGGCTATATTCTGCCCTGCTATAGGCCAAAGCAGCTTCTTTATTAACCAATTGTAATAAAATATATTCATAGCATACAGAGGAGAATCCCACATCATACACATATATACATATTCACATACGCATATATGTGTGTGTGTGTATATATATATGTGTGTGTGTATGTGTGTGTGTGTGCCCTCCCAGTTACTGCTACCACCCCTAAAGGTAAGAACCATAGATTTGATTTGCTAGTATTTTATTAGTATTATTATTTTAAGCGAACTCCCCCCACGTATCCTACACTGGCCTCACATGCGCAATCACCCTACTTTAGTCTCCCAAGTGCTGGGATTACAGGTATGTGCACTGCACTCGGCTAGCTTTGCTCATCTTTACATTGTCTAAGCTGTGGTCGATTTTGAGGGGTGGAGTAAACGCAGTTATTTCTTGTGGTATCTGGCTCCTCACAGAGGCTAGGGACACATGGGTCCTTTTTCTTACTGGAAAGGAAGGTACCATGCTGACAGCACTCAAGCCGGAAGCAGGACTATACCACACATAACTATTCTCCATGGATGAGAAGCATGGTGTTTCCTTCCCATCCCACTAATGGCGGCAGATAGGAAGCCTTTGAGGATGATTCCGGAGGACCTGAGCGGGCTCAAGTCAGCACCCCTAACCTTCTATTAGTAGCCTCTGAGCATGTTCCCAGGTCTACGAATGCACTTGGGACTAGGACTAGGAGGAAGGGGACAGGAAAAACCCGTTATTAAGACAAGACCCCTGAGCACCAGGACCATACCCTGCCTCAAGAAATAACAACTATTGAAGCTTTCCCAGATACTGACTGTGAAGTCCCCACCATCCTCTAAAAGAGGAGATACCTCTAAGGTCTCTTCAGCTATTTTCTTTCCCAAAGCACACCCATTGTATATTATAGACATATAATTAAAAGAAATAAATAACTCGAACTTAGTGGGAGAAGCCAGGAGACTTGGTAGCATTTCCATATAGGTCTCTGTGTTTGGACTTTGCATATCCGGCTTGACAGAGTGCCTTTAGAATGTGGGCAAATCTTCTATGGGTGCCTGTGAATGGGGGCCTGTTCTCTGCCTGGCTGCCTGGTGCCTGGGGTTGGCCCGAAGGGGTTAAGGGAATGCTAAGCAGCAGTCAGTAATGAAAGGCCACTTCATCAGTTCTCACCATGTCTGAGGCAGCCTGTGTGCCATATAACACCAGCAATGAGAACCTTCACCAGCCCAGTCTTCTTTCATGGGGCCCTTCCTTGAGGCAACCAAGCTTAGGAGAAACCCGACTCCAGCTATGATAAGAGAGAGCTGGAGGGAGACAGTCTTCTCTTCAGTTGTTCAGTCAGCTAATAAAATATTTGCCTAGTCCCGAACCAAATGTAAGGGGTCTGTGAAACTGTCAAGAGGAAAATGCAATATCCATGAAGCTAAGTGAAGAAGACAGCCCTCATCTCTTTTTGGCCCAAGGAAGCTGGTTTACTAAGAAACAAGGCCATGCCCAAGGTCTACAGGTAGGCAGCAGCTTCATATATGGTGAGGTCATAAGTCCCAGAAAACACTAGAACAGTCACCCAGCCAAGCACCGTACAATGTAAAAGCTCATAGGAGGGGCTTGATGCTCTCTGATCCTAATGCTTTGAATGTAGGCCATTGTAGCCATAATAATCATTCAAAACAACCCCCATAAACACAGCGCTTGCTGCTTGTCACTTGGTATCCATTACCTCACTGACATCTTGAAAGCATCCTTTTGTACTTTGATAATGGTCCATTTTAGCATCACGGAAGCAGGTACAGGCAGATAAAGTGACATGCCCTGTGACCACACTCAGAGGGAGTAGTAGATCTAAGGCTCCGTGTCACAAAGTAGCCCTTCTCTGCGGTGACCTTGTCTGTGGACTCAATGTGATTTGTTTTCTCTGAAGCTCACATTGGATCTTAACCTGTCTTGTAAGGTATTAAGAGGTACCAAGTGTAGTTAGTCTGTTGTGATTACAGGGGGCGGGTCCCTGTGATTACAGGGAGATGATTAGGGATTCAATCATTCAATCATGTCATCAGAATCAGTACTGTATGAATGATTAAACTACAGGTGGCTTTGTGACAAGAAGGAGAGAAGCCAGTAATATACATATTGTCCTAGGCTCTTGCTGTGTGACACATGGCATCACACTGTCTTGTGTCACCAATAGCGGAAATGGGCCCTTGACCTTGGATCAGAACTCTATGCCCAAACAAGTATTTTTCTTTTCCTTTTTTGAGACAAGGGCTCATGTACCTGGGCTGGCTTTGAACTCCCTATATAGCAGAGTATGACTTTGAACTCCTGGTCTTCCTGTCTCCATTTTCCACATGCTAAGATTGTAAGGATGTGCTACCACATGTGGGTTTTTTTGTGGTGCTGAAGCTCAAACCCAGGGCTCCAGGCATGCTAGAAAAGTACTCTACCAACTGAGCCCCACCCCCAGCCCAAATCCCTTTTCTTCATAGCATGCCCATTCTGTGTCATTATGTTGTGCTCCAAATCACAGTTCCAGTCACCCAAGCAGTGTTTACTGGGTGGCTTCCATGAATCGGGCATCGTGAGAAGTAGTTGGAAAACAGCACTCACCGGATTGAGTATCCTCTACCATATCTCTGCCACATCGTTCTGACCCACAAGATTCTCTGAGAAAATCAAATAGCTTACCTAGAAAATTAACTTCTAGGAAAGAAGCAGATTCTGCAAAGGTCAGCACATCAGATACACGCTGACGCCTTGTGTACTCCAGAAGGAAAAAGGCAGGGTGACAGAGTCTGCAAACAGATGGCCTTGCTTACGGTCAGGGGCTTCACGTGTCTGCTTTGCATAAACCGCCCGGCTTAGAGGCCATCCGTCCGCCTATGAAACAAGGCATCCGCAGCACGCGGGCCTGGTCAGCGAAACAGTGAGCTCCTAACATCAGCAAGGCCTCAGCCTGCATGAACATGTTGAGAAGACAAGAGGAACCACATTGCCTCACCCCATCAGGCAGAGGAGCCACAATGTCTAGAGTCCCTTGCAGGAGTCCAGGATCATTACTTTAAAACCAAAAGATCATGAAACTGATATTCCACATACAGGAAAAAAAAAATGCATCATCCGGGTCCAGATTGTTTTTGTCCAAATGCAATTATAAATTGCAATTTAAAGGGACCCATGAAGGCAAAAGTGCCTAAGGTCTATGAAAGGCATAGCACGACCCCTGATCCATGGCTTCCCCCAAACAAGCAATTTAATTACACACTGTGACTTGGCTCTCTTGAGCAATAGGCACCCCTGACAGGTGGGAGAGAGATGTGGCAAGACTCCTCACAGGGCCTCCCTTGCTTGCTAGATCATCCACTATTGGCTGGCAGGACTCTGGGTTGCCCTTTATCTTATCGTGGATCCTTTGGTGTTCTTGCCCTCAGGCCGACAGTAGTAATAACAGCCCTGAAAGCTGGCTGGAGTGGAGCGGACAGTGGCAGAGCTCTCAACACTGTGCAGACTAGGAAATCAGCACTAATACAATCATAAAAACAGTGATGTAGGTGAGCTCATTTGACTAAGCATGGTCCATTTTACCCTAAAGGTCTCCATGATGTTTCTTAGCCACACAGAAAGCCGAGATCACGGAGTACCTCAAAGAGCTGGTCTTTTGGTGAAAGCCTCCTCCCTCCTAACACTCACCATTCTTGAGGACCACATTTTCACCGTGCCTGGAGGAACTCCATCCCTGTGGCCTCTTGAGCTTGCTCAGAGCTCTGGAGAAGTGCTCGTCCACCACGCTGCTGATATCCCCTTGGAAGTAGGTGAGAAGGACGCACTGGGCATTCCACTGGGTCTTCACTGGTTTTTGCCTTCTTTTGGGCATCTGGACACGAGTCTTCTTGGTTTCTTCCATGGTGAAGAGAAGATAACACAGCAGATAACTATGAACCAAATGAAAAATGTCACTGGCCCTATTTTTACTGAGTGGCTCAGCTGAAGTTTGGGTGAATGGCATTCTTTTATTTCTTTTGTAAATTAACACGTGTAAGTTTCAGAAAAACATTTTCATATGGCTACATAATGTACTTTGACTATGTTGCCCCATTCTTAAGGATATACAGTTTGCTCCTACAAGTGCAGGTCCTCATTGGACCCTACAAGGAAGCACAGGGTCCTTGAAAAACAACAAGCCCATCCTTCAATGGAAGAATGGATGAAGAAAGTGTGGAATATATACACATTAGAATACTACTCAGCGGTAAAAAACAATGACTTCTCGAATTTTGCATGCAAATGGATGGAAATAGAAAATACTATCCTGAGTGAGGTAACCCAGACACAAAAAGATGAACATGGGATGTACTCACTCATA
>NW_026067990.1:6814028-6833127 GCF_014885135.2 Alexandromys fortis
CAAAACAAAAAAAAAACAAAAAAAAAAACCTAAAAAAAAGAAAAAAAAGTGCTAACAACAAGGGGGCCCTTTTTGGAAAAGGGGGGGGGGGGGGGGGGGGGGGATTTTTTTTTTCAATAAAAAATTATATTAAAAAAAAACAAGCCCAATATAATGAGGGTTCAGGAAACAGCATTGCAATGTTCGGCCAAGCACTAATAGTGGCCTTCGCTGACAAAAGGGGATTATCAAGCAGCCAGACTAGGCAAGCACCAGGAGAGAGAATGTGACACAGCATTGAGGCCAAATCACAGAGTGATTTGTCTTCTACAGAAGTATGTTCCTCCCAGATACGTGAACCGAGGTCAGTTACCACAGTCTAGCAAGAACCAGCTTCTAGACCGCCCAGGGTGTCCGGAACCACCTCAACCAGAGCCGCCTAGAGAGCTTGACCAAGCAATCCAGGGTGGGCTAGACACTGTCCACCAGCACTGCTTTTGAGCCTTACAATGTGTGTGCAAGAGAGTAAATCACACCGAATCTCCCGTGAGACCGTCCTGCACGGAACCCTGTTCATCTTTGAAACTAGCAATTACGGTAGCACCAGCCTGAAAGTCTTCATACACACATATTAGGAACCCAAAAGAGTCCCCGGGACTGCTTCTTTACCTTTAAACTCAACCAGACTTGTTGCGTACTCTGACTAAAAATATATTTAATCTAGTCAATCTTGTGAATTTAACATAGATGTCTAGGGTTTAATAGATTGCCTCTCTGTCTAGTCTATGAGAGCCTACATGTCATGGAGACTTTCTTACAAATTTCTCTATGTCTGAGCACGTTTTGGAGCTCAATGAACAGTAGCTGAGTGTCATTCATGTCCTGGAAGTACAATGCAAGGAAAATATAGACTATTAGGAGGCAGAAGGCTGAGGTTTTCCTCAGTGAATAATCTGGAGGTGGAGGATAGCAAATCCCTCTAGGCTTCGTATTATTCTTAGAAGAATTCAAATAGTGTGAATTCCTCAGCTAGTCTTAGATGGTTCTTTTATGGTTCAATTATGCTGGGGACATTAGGAAGGAATCTGGCAACAAGCAGGGGATCTTTCTAACTTGTTTTCTTTTGGTTTGCTTTTAGAGACAGGGTTTCTTTGTAGTTTTTGCCTGTCCTAGAACTCACTCTGGAGACCAAACTGGCCTCCAATGGGGAATCCTTCTAAACGGCTCTCCTTTGGGATCATTGTACCCCAGCCATACACACACAAATGCGTCTACATAAGCATCACTAACAGTTGTGTTTACAATATCCCCCAAAGGGAAGTGATCAAATAAGTCTATTACCAAGAAAATGCATTTTCTGCGATAGACTCATACCATGAACTATTACTTAGCAAAAAAGTAGAGCAAGCAACCACTACACACAACACAGATAAATATCATTATATTGAGTGAAAAGACCAAATCAAAAATACCACATCTATGGTTTCACTTATATGAAAGAAGCACAGATTACCTATGGTGCTGGATGTCAGAACAGTGGATGCTTGTGGCACAGAAGCTGAAGAGGAAGGGCAAGAAGGAACCCTCACCTCTATTGCCAGTGTCCCATCTTTTTCTCCAGTACACAAAGGTGTCTAGCAAGGTCTCTTTATGCAGCCCGGGCTGATCTCAGATGTATACTTCTCTGGTTTCAGACTCCCAAGAATTGGATTATAGACCCTGAAACACCATGTGCTTGGCCATGTCTCACCTTTGTCCTGATGCATGTGGCGGTTCCTACATTTGTCAATACTTATCATATGTATAGCTCAATAAAAACAATAAAAAACTCATAATATTGTACACTGGAGATCTATTCCACAGCAGGTGAATTATTCCTCGATAAAACTACAATACATACTCCGATTCTTGGAGTTGTCAATACAAAGAAAAGGGATTGAGGATGATAAAGGAGGGAGTATGTGGAGACAGTGGCATTTTAAAGCTACAGCCTATATAACACCTGTTTGTACTGGAAACTATCTGTACATCTTCTCCAGTGTTTTGATCTTCAAAGCAGATATTACCACCCTCATTTTACAATAAGCAAAGTAGATGTTAGAGAGGGCAAAATGAAGTTAGATCGTAGCGAAGCTGGTATTCAAATTCAGGTCCCTTGGTCTCCAGGCTCTATCTACTTCTAACTATTCTAACTGATGAGTGGAAAAGGCTCTCTCCCTCTTCTAGCCTCAGTGTCTCCATCTATTAGATGTGGGGCTGGGGCAGACCTCTAGTCCTAAAAGGGCTGTGAGCCAGGACACTAAGGCAACCATGTGTCTTCCCTAAAGAGATGTAAGCGAAGCCCCCAGAATTCTCCTCCGGGGCTTTCATTAAAGGCTCCAACTGTCTGGTGCTGCAGGTGCAGGACAGTCCTTTCAGGCTCTACCCTGCCATCAGCCACCCTGCTTATCTCAGGCCTGACACAGATTGCAATCTCTTAGCCAATTTCCCCTGAAGCCACACAGAAAGAAGTAGCCAGATTCTTGGGATAGCATGGCCACCACAGCATCACTGGTCTTACTGGGTATAGACTAAGAAAGCACATGGCAAATGACTGACCAGAGAAAAGCCAGCCATCATCCCAGCTCACTTGGAAAGCTCACACTATAGGCTAGTAGAGACCTTGAATCGACCACAAACTCTATCACTGCCCCTCTTTCCTCTGCACACACAGGAGCATATACTCAGCAAGTCTAACTTCTCTGGATCCAGTTTACAAGGAATTCTCTGGGCTATACTTAACTCCATTGGAAACAGCAATTGATGAATATTTAAATCCAGAGAGTTAATCTGGGTGCTGTGATGTATCCACGTGGTTCCAGCATGCCGAGAAAATCAGAACAAGAGGACCACTTGAGCTTAAGAGTTTAAGACAAACCTGGGCAACACAGTGAACCCCAACTTTAAAAAATGAGTAAATTAATTCTAAAAGGATACACATTCTGATAATTGTCATTTGGTTTAATCCTATAAAGAACTAAATTGTACGACATCCCTATGAAAAACTCGAGAGCCTCGTCTTCCAATGAGAGAGAGATGGTCTGACCCGGGTGGAAAAGATACTGTAAAGCCGACTCTAAGGAGATGTCAGGAACAAAAATAAAGACCCCAAGTGTTCCAAGTAGACCTTGAAATATTATCCAAACTACTGTGGAACATCTCGGAAGAAGAATCCAAAGCCAGAAATCCAGCCTCCAGTCTGCCACGTGGACACTCTAAAGACACGTTTTTACCACATTCCTGCAAAATGCATCAAGTACCGCTAAGCTGGGGTGCAGAGTCAGTGATGGTGGTTGTCACAGTGACCAATTAGAGTGAAATCTGCCCCCCAAAAGCCGGATTCAATCTCACTTAGCACAGTATGTGACGACCTCCAACTCACTCCCATGTGAATTTCCATCCACCTTCCCACTCTCAAGTTCCCAGCTTCTCTTACCTTAATTCTCTGCTATTACCCGAGACAGCAAAATTCTCCCGTTTTGGAGTAGCTCAACAACTGCGGAAGCAGGAGCTGGAGATGCTGTACCCTCCCTCTGAAGCTTTCTACCCCTCTAGCTGGGGCTGAGGAAGGCGGTCCCTTCTAGCTATCTATTAGGAATGCAGAAAATGCTCTCCAGCGAGTCAACCTGGTTGGGCACCTGCAGGAATGAGGAAAAGAGATAGCTGTTTTTTTATTTGTTCTTTTTTTTTTTTTCATTAAAAAGCATGTTGTGGTATTGTCTCCTCAACTGAAAGCCAATTGTTTGCACAAAACCACTGTGCATAGAATCAGGCACATTGTGGGGGTTCCATCAAATTGACGTCACAGCAAATTTCAGGAATATAGCTTATCTCTAGTTTTTTCCTCTCTCCTTGAAAAAAAAAAGGGGGGGAGTCAGGCCAAATCCTGGTCTTGTCACAGCCTTCCTTGGGTTGCAGAGGGAGGGGCGAGTTTTCTGATGGTGCAGTAGATAGAGCAGGGCTCCTGACTTTATTTAATTATGTCAGCAAGCGGCAGCTTTTTGGCCTCGAAACTTGGATCTGTTCTTTGATCCTGTGTTAAGCAGTTTTCCGTGAGTGTGACAAAATACCTCAGTTCTCAGTCTGTGAGCTGCCACCACCCTTTCTCGGGAGCTTTCCGTCGGCTATCCTGAATATCAGCGATTTACATAACGATTCATAAGAGTAGCAATGAAAATAATTTTATGGCTTGGGGTCACCACAACATGAGGGTCACAGCTGAGAAGATGAGGTGAAAGAGATAGCTCAGCTTTTAAGAGCACTGGTTACTCTTCCAAAGGACCTGGGTTCAATTCCTAGCATGCATGTGGCAGCTCACAATTGTCTGTATCTCCGGTTGCAGGGCGTCTGAAACTCTCACACAGACATACATGCAAGCAAAATACCAAAGAACATAAAGTAAATAAATTAATTTTTTTAAAAGAAGAAGGCTGAGAAGCACTGACTTAAAGGAGTGACTTATTTTGACTGCACAGCTTCTGAGGTTACAGTCTGACAAAGCAAAACATCATGGGTACGGAACACATGTGAAAGGAAGCGTCACACCCTGTTGACCAAGAAGTAAATAGAAAGGAAGTAATAGGTCTCAATATTCTTTTCACGGGCACACTTCCAATGATCGAACCTCTTTCTACTAGGTCCCATCTCCTAAAGGTTCCACTATCTGCCATTATGTTTTATGCATATATATAAAAATCTTTATATATACACATTTTATATATGTATATATAATACATATCACATATACACATATATGTTATATATCATTATATATCCATATCTACAATATGTATTGTAGATATGATTGTATATTTGTGTATATAATGATATATGTAAATATCATCAGGTGTGATAAGTACAGTGAAGACAAAATCAGTAAGGAAGGAGAATTAGGAATGCTGGAATAGGGTGCTCGTTCATAGACAGGAGTGAAGAAAGAAATGCCCAATAATGTGACCTGCAGAACCCTGAGGGGAGAGAAGCATGTGGACCACTGTTTTCCTGATCCCTGATGGAAGACGGTTTACATGAGGGAAGTTCATATGCTGTCTGCTCACAGTAACAGTGAGGAGACAGTGTGGCTGGGAAGGAAGGGGGAGAGGGAAGTCTTAGGAGGTCGTAAGAAATCAATCCCTAGGGGATTTTTTCTTGTGTGGTTGTTGATGTTTGGTTTTTAGGTTTTTTTTTTTTTTTTTTTTTTTTTTTGAGACAGAGTTTCCCTGTAGCTTCAGAGCCTGTCCTGGAACTCGCTATATAGACCAGATTGGCCTCGAACTCACAGAGATCCACCCATCTCTGTCTCCCAAGTGCTGGGATTAAAGGCGTGCACCACCACTGCCCAGGGGATTTAAAGAAACACATCACAAATTCTAAAGGCTGTGTCTTCCAAATGTTTTCCAGGTGACACTTTCTCACCATTACCAGGCCAGCATCATTTCTGCCCAGAACCATCGCCACAGCCTCTTAAGTAGATTCCTGCATATCACAACAGTGACGATTATTTCAGAACATGCACAGAACCCAAGAATCCTGCTTCTACCCTTTCGCCTTCTAACCCATCCTCCCGAGACAATTATTTTAGAACATACAGAATCCATCTGCCTTGGTCTCTTTTTCTATCTTTTTGAATTCTTATAGTTTTTAGGTTAGTATATAAAGTAACAGATTTTATTATCACGTGCTCATACATAATACATAATGACATCATTATGTTTTGTTGCCTTTTGTCTCCCTCTCTCACTGTCTTTCCTCATACCTGGTGTCCCCTTCTGGAAGGTTCCATTCCTTCCCAAGATAGTAACTCACTCAGTTTTCATATCACATGTATTCCATTGTCCTCTCTATTTCTCACTCTTCTTAAGATCAGTTCCTTCCCTCTAATGATTCTCTGTCTAGTTTTGTAATGTTTGTGTGTGTGTGTGTATGTGTGTGTGTGTCTGTGTGTGTGTGTGCGCACGCGCGCATGTGCCCACACACCCTGGAAGCACACCACAGGAAGAAACACACATATTTATGTACACATACATATATATGTGTGTGATTTTAAATCTAGGTTCGGAATATAAGAGAACACATGCAGTATTTGTCTTTATGAAGCTAGTTTATTTCATTTAACATATTTATCTCCAGTTTCATTCATTTTTTGCGAAGGCTTTTATTTTTTATTTTATTTACGATTTTATTTTTCTTCATGGTCATGTAAAATTTTATTGTGTATGCACAGCGTATTTTCTTTATCCAGTAATCCATTGATGAATATGTAAGCTATATCTTGGCTATCATCGTGATGGATGTGCGATCATCTCTGTGATATATTGACTTAGGGTCCTTTAGGAATTACCTTCCTAAAGGTCCTATATAGAAGTGGTGTAGCTAGGTCATGTGGTAATTCTATCTTGAGATTTTTTGAAAAGCTTCCATACTTTATTAACACCTCTTACTATTCTTCCTCTGTACTCCAGCATACCGACCTCCTGAATATTTTGAACAGGTTAGAGACCTGCTCGCCTTCACTCTTGCTATTGTGAGAATACTCACACTCCAGGCATCCCCATGCCTTGCTCCCTCACTTTATTGAAACCACGGCTCGGTTGCTTCTCTCTAACTTTCCCACACAGAGCAAGAGTCTTTTTAAATCTCTGTTCTGTTCATCCACATTTTATTTCATTGTGGCACTTTCTTTGACCACGTTGCATATTTGCTTAGAGTTTCTTGGGTCTTATAAAATAATGCCTGATACATAGTGGAGACTCAGTAAAGAATTATTGAATGGGTTTATGAGATAAGAAGAGAGAGATGAGCTATTAACATATTTACTCAAGTAACTGCAAAGGTGATGAATCAATGGTCTGTACTAAGAAAACCTGTGGTAAGGAGTCCAGACTTAATCTGTAAGAAGGAGACTCTCCCAGTAAATGGAAGGCTGGACCCTAAGTAATGGTGAGGTCCAGAACCCTGAAAAACAGATGACAAGCAGAGAGGAGAGAGAAGTGCTCTAAGCTGAAGAAACGGTTTGTGCAAAACTCCTAAGGTGGAAGAGGCCTTTCAGATCTGAGTAGCAAGACAAAGGGGGTATATATTTAAGATATATAGATCTTTATTATATATACTTATTATATGTATATTTATTTAATATATGTATGTATCTTAAAGAAACAGAGGCCATAAATTTGAAAGGAAGCAAGGAGATATATGGGAGGTTTTAGAGGGAGAAAAGGGAAGAAGAAAATGATATAATTATATTTAATCCCAAAAATAAAATAAATAATCAAAAATAAAAAGGGATACAGCACACACAATGAAAAAGAGGCCATGGATTAGAAAGAGTGAAAAGGGGAATACATAGGAAGGCTCAGAGGGAGAAAAGGGAAAGGGAAAATGGCATATTTTATTAGTCTCTAAAAAGAACTGGGAAGACAAGCAAGGCCCAAAATGAACAGAGTTTTAAGTCCACATTGAAAAATTTATATTTTACCTAAGAATTCTAAGAGTTTTTTGATGGGTTGTAGAGAAATTCTTGTTAAAGAGTGTGGGGTACAATTGGCAGCATCATTGGATGTGTGATTTTTGAGACAGGGTCTCTCTATGTGACCCTGGCAGGCCTGGAACTTGTTATGTAGGCCATTCAGACTTCTGCCTCCTGAGTGCTGGGATTAAAGAAGTGTGTTACCACATCCAATGTGCATTTTGAAAACATCAGTCCAGTCCTGGATGAGATGGTTTCACCGCAGAAATCTACCAGAATTTCAAAGTAGAACTAATTTCAATACTTCCCTAACTGTTCCACACAATAAAAACAGAAGTAACATTGCCAAATTCTCTTTTTATGAGGCTACAGTTACCCTGATACCCAAACCACACAGACACAACTAAGAAAGATAATTACAGACCAATCTCCCTCGGGAGCATTGATGCAAAAATATTCAATAAAATACTGGCAAACCAAACTCAAGAACACATCAAAAAAATCATCCACCATGGCCAAGTAGTCTTCATCCCAGAGATGCAGGGATGGTTTAACATATGAAAATCTGTCAATATCATATGTGCAGAATGTGAAAAGGAACTGGCAGGGGAGAAGAGAGAGTATGAATTAGAACAAAATAGAATCATGCATATGTACAAATATTCCCAAACTTCGTATGTCAACTTAGAAAATAATTGAAAAATGGACTTACTATCCTCTCTGGGAAAGTAGGGGCTCTGTGTTTCTCCTCACTAATTGCAATGTGCAGATCAGCATCTGAAAAGTAAAAGCAAACAAAGGAAAACACCCAACACGGGGAATCAAAACAATGAACCAGTTTGCAGGAACAATATACCAGAGCAACTGAATTCAGACGCAACATTGGAAGCAATTCTGGGGCTTTCTCGTGGAAAGCTCAATTCAAATGGCATTCTTTCGGCAGCAGCAACTGACACATTGCAATGCCCAGATCAAGTTCCTGTAAATCCTATAAGATATATACCCCTCACTTCCACAAGGTTTTAAGAAATCAACACACCCATACAGAGTGGTCAATCACTTTAAATCAATCTCACAATGACAGCCATCATCATGCCGACATATGTGATAATTAAAACTGGTGCTTAAGGGGGCTGGAGAGATGGCTCAGCGGTTAAGAGCATTGCCTGCTCTTCCAAAGGTCCTGAGTTCAGTTCCCAGCAACCACATGGTGGCTCACAACCATCTGTAATGAGGTCTGGTGCCCTCTTCTGACCTGCCGGCATACACACAGGCAGAATATTGTATACATAATAAATAAATAAATAAATAAATAAATAAATAAATAAATAAATAAATACTGGTACTTAAATTGTATCTTTGCCATTTATTTGAAAAGCAGGGTTGCTTCATGATTCTTTTGTTATTTATAAGACGAAGGAACTGAGCTCTCTCTCTCTCTCTCTCTCCCCCGTGTGTGTGTGTGTGTGTGTGTGTGTGTGTGTGCTTGAGACCGGGTTTCAGTATGAGGCTTAGTCATAAACTTGCTATGCAGCTCAGGCCAGTCTCTAACTATGATCTTCTTGTCTCAGACTCTTGAGTATCAAAATTGCAAATATATGGTACCATGCCTTTAAAAAAGAAAAAGAAAAAAGAAAATCTGTCAATTTAATGCACCATATAAACAAACGAAAAAAAAAAACACATGGTCATCTCATTCGATGCTGAAAAGCTTTCAACAAAATACAGCATCCCTTCATAATAAAGGTCTTGGAGAGATCAGGGATACAAGGAATGTATCTAAACATAATAAAGGCAATAAACAGCAAGCTGAAAGACAACATCAAATTAAATAAAGATAAACTCAACATGATTCCACTAAAATCAGGAGCAAGTCAAGGCTATTCCACTCTCTCCATATCTATTCAATAAAGTACTCGAAGTTCTAGTTACAGCAATAAGACAACAAAAGGAGTTCAAGGGGATACAAATTAGAAAAGACGAAGTCAAACTATGGCTATTTGCAGATGATATAACAGTATATAAAAATGACCCCCAAAACTCTGCCCAGGAACTCCTAAAGATGATAAACACCTACAGTAATGTGGCCTGATACAAGATTAATTAAAAAAAATCAGTGGCCTTCCCATATACAAATGATAAATGGGCCAAAAAAGAAATCAGAGAAACATCACCATTTACAATAACCTCAAATATAAAATATCTTTGGGTAACTCTGATGTGTGATTCCCCTCTGTATGCTGTGAATACCATTGGTATTCAAAGAAACTGGTTTGGTCTAATAGGGTAGAACTTAGGTAGGTAGGAAAAACTAAACTGAATGCTGGGAGAAAGGAGGCAGGTGTCAGGAGAAGCCATGGAGCTGCTGCAGGAGATAGACACGCCAGAACTTTATCCGCTAGCCCACGACCTTGTGGTGATGCACAGATTAATGGAGATGGGTTAAATTAAGATGTAAGAGTTAGCCAATAAGAAGCTAGAGCTAATGGGCCAAGCAGTGAATTAAATAATATAGTTTTGTGTGATTATTTCAGGGATGAGCGGCTGGGAACTAACTAGCAACCTTTCCTCCAACATAACTCTAACCAAACAAGTAAAAGACCTGTATTACGATAACTTTAAATCCCTAAAGAAAGAAATTGAAGAAGGCACCAGTAAATGAAAAGATCTGCCATGCTCTTGGATAGGTAGAATTAACATAATAAAAATGACAATCTTACCAAAAGCAATCTACAGATTCCATGAAATTCTCATCAAAATCCCAACACAATACTTCACAGACCTAGAAAAAATAATACTCCATTATAATGGAAAAACAAAAACAAAATAAGATAGCTAAAATAATTCTGTACAATAAAGGAACATTCACAGGCATCACCATCCCTGACTTCAAATTATACTATAGATCTATAGTAATAAAAACAGCTTGGTATTGGCATAAAAACAGACATGTGGACCAATGGATTGGAATCAAAGACCCTGACATTAATCCACACACCTATGAACACCTGACTTTTCACAAAGAAGCCAAAATGGTACAATGAAAAATGGAAAACATCTTTAATGCTGGCATAACTGGATGTCAACATGTAGAAAATTGTAAATAGATTCATATCTATCACCATGTACAAAACTCAAGTCCAAATAAATCAAAGACCTCAACATAAATTCAGTTACATTGAACCTCATAAAAGAGAAAATGTAAATTAGCTTTGAATGCATTGACATAGAAGACCACTTCCTAAATATAATACCAGTAGCACAGACATTGAGAGCAAGAATCAATAAATGGGACTTTGTAAACTGAAAAGCTTCTGTACGGCAAAGAACACAGTAAGTAAAACAAAATGACAGCCTACAGAATGGGAAAATATCTTCACCAACTCCACATCAGACAGAGGACTGATCTCCAAAATATATAAAGAACTCAAGAAACTAGACATCAAAATGCAAAACAACTCAATTTAAAAATGGGGTACATATCTAAACAGAATTCTCAGCAGAAGACTCTCAAAAGGCCTAAAGACATTAAATCAATTGTTCGACATCCTTAGTCATCAGGGAAATGCATAGAGAAATGACTCTGAGATATCATTTTACACCTGTCAGAATGGTTAAGGTCAAAAATACTGAGGATACAACAATGTATTTTAAACTTGCCTGGAAAGAAAAGAAATAAAAGAGAATATCTGGAATTAAAAAAATTAATTTGGCTATAGTGAGGCAAAGGAACTAAGGTAGTCAGTGACTAGAAATAAGCAGAGGACTATTCTCATAATTTAGGGAAGGGACAATGGTAGCTGCGTGTGCACATGAGTGGGTTTGAGAGGTCCCTAGCTACAAAACCAAATCAACAGTCTTGGTACTTAGTTGCATATAAGGAAAAAAGGATATCAAGGCGAACCTCTGGATTCAGGGACTGCATGAGTCAGTGGGTGACTGGGCCTTTCTCCCTGAGCTGGAAGACAGTTATGTTTGGAAGGAAAAGACAAAGCTCCACATTGAGAATGCTCTTTTGAAGAAGCAATGAGAATCCCGTCAGGGCAGACGTCTGAGCCAGAGACATCACTGTAGGGTTTTATAAATTCCTTTATTTAAAAAAAAATATCACAAACACTATTGAAAAGGAATGGACAAGGAGGCAAAGCAGAAGGGAGCCAATACCCTAGAGGCAGGCTGCCAAATAGTGCTAAGACACAGAAGATTTGGACAACTGGGACTGGAAAGGGTTTGTTAGATTTAGAAGCCAAGGGGACCATACGTGACTCTAGGGAGAGCTGTATGCTTAAGTGACAAAGACAAAGAGTCAAGAGGGATGCAGAAACGGGAGAGGAAGAGCAAGTACTGGTCACATACAAAGGCCTTTGTAGGAGTCTGGAGGGGAGAGAGGGGAGAAATAGAATAGAATGCAGGACGAGGAGGTTCTGCTGTCGCTTTTTTAATTAAAGGAATAGATTTTTGTGTGATTAAAGACCAACGGAAAGAATCCAGCTGGGAGCAAGAGGTTGAGTATGCTAGAAAAATTATGTTGCTTGCAGGAAAATTATTCAAGTAGAGATAATCATAGTAAGCAAATTAAGCCAATCTTAGAAAATTGTCATATATTTTTTTCTTATCTGTAGTTCCTAGGCTTTATATCATCAGATAAAATCATGCACATATACATAAAATGACAAAATTGCCCAGAGGAATAAAGGAGACATCTAGGAGGGAAAAGAAAGGTTAGGAGGTATGGAAAAGGGAAGATGCGCAACATTCACTATAAAAATCTATGAAAATGTAAAGGAAAAGTAAATTTTAAAAATGAAGGCGTCACTAACAATATCAAACACCTAGGGAACCAGTGTGAGAGGATGGGATTGAAAGGCAGGTAGAAGAACTGGATTTCAGTAGAAAGAGGCACAGCACTGTTTTAAGAAGAAAGGGGGGAGGCTGGAACGATGGCTCAGAGGTTAAGAGCATTGCTTGCTCTTCCAAAGGTCCTGAGTTCAATTCCCAGCAACCACATGGTGGCTCACAACCATCTGTAATGAGGTCTGGTGCCCTCTTCTGGCCTGCAGGCATACACACAGACAGAATATTGTGTACATAATAAATAAATATTAAAAAAATAAAAATAAAGGCTCTAAAAAAAGAAGAAAGGGGTTAGGAAGCCCACAGACAAAATGAAGTTTAAGGCCTGGGGGAATGTGCTAGCGAGCAATCATTTCCATGTTTTTAGAAGTCATAGAACTGAACCAGGTAGGAAACAAAAGACCTTGACACGACTCAACCCTGGGACATTCCTCTAAACAGAGCTCAGTCCTGGTGAAGTTCTAGTCTTTGCCTCCTTTGAGAGAAAGAATGCTAAGACTTTGGTTTTGTTTACTTCTGTTTTGTTGGAGACAGATTCTCACTGTTTCTTAGGTTGATCTCACAAACTCAGATCATCTCTGTCTGTCTCTCTGTTTCTGTCTGTGTGTCTCTGTCTGTCTCTGTCTCTTTCTCTCTCTCTGTCTCTATGTCTCTCTGTCTCTCTCTCTGTCTCTCTCTCTCTCTGTCTCTTTCTCTCTCCCAAATTCTGGAACTACAGGCATATAGTACCTCACCTGCTTTCTAAAGTTTCGTACAATTACACTATCTTATTCTAGCTAAATAAAGAGAAAATGCAGCTCCAAATGTTAGAAGGTTAAGAACTTAGAACATTTTTAAACATAGTTTTCAATGACAAGTGTTCATTCATAGCTTTAAGTGATAGACTGAGTCAATGTCATACAGTTTTATCTTCTTTCCAAATCCCACTAAAATGTTGAAAAAAAAAAAACGAGAAAAATAGAACAAACAATCCAGAGAGTCCTAGAAAAAAATTTCCCTAGTGGAATATAAAATCATAGCAAGCCAGTTAGTTTACATGTATTAATCCATTTAAATAATTCTCCACAGCAGCTACCTTGATTATTTGTCCTTTTAAAATGGAGTAAACAGAGTCACAGTGAGTGTCAGCTGTTTACCTAAGCCAGGTAGCCTGAGTTTCTAGTCCATGTGGCAGATCACAGTGCTGGTGACCTCCTAGAAGCAGTACTGAAGTTCTGGAAATCACATTCTGCTAATCTAGCAACAAGGGAAGAATTTTGAAGAACCGATCATGAGTCTTCGAAATGGAGCCCCAGAAAGGACTCAAAGTTGGCTGCAGCCTAGACCTAGAGTGAGTCATGATACAAAAAGCAGCAAATTGAGCTGAAGGTCAGCCAAGGCAGAGTGGCCGCCCCCAGCTTTGCGCAGTCTTGCTGTAGTGCTCGCCTCTGGCTACACCCAGCAAGAACAACTTTCTAAATATCCCATCCCATGTACAGAGAGGGAAGCTACAGTGGAACCTCTGGTTGGAAAGAGAAAAGGAGAATGCCCAGATGATTGGTGGTCAATATAGGACATGGTGACAAAGGATATGTTAGTTACTCTGTTACATCCTCCAATGCATCCAGTAAGATGCTTTCCAGACTTCTGAGCTACTAGGTATTCAGGCTTTGATCGTCCCCTGCCTACACTTAAGAAAGAGGAACTCTTTTGTAGGTTCTCACCCATTTGCTTGAATAATTGCCTGTTTCAGAAAGGAAGCCTATCAGATGAACTTTGACTTTCAGATGTACTGAGGACCCCACACTTTTTCCCAAAATGTAACAGCAACTGACAATGGCATATGGACACACTAAGATGATAAGTCAAAGCAGCCAGCTTCTAAGGAGACAGCTAATAACGAGGAAAATGGAGGATACAATTTAAAAGTCTAATTGGTGTCTTAAGAGATGCCCAAGAGAGTATTGCATTATTTTCTATCATTATTAAAGTATACTCTTAACACCTCATCTTCAGCCTCCATTTCCAGGTCTTTGGTCCTCTCCACAGCACAGCTCGTTGAATTTGTCTATAGTCACTATCCCAACGTTTTACCTTTAGGTTCACTCCAAGCATGGCATAGAGCTTCCACTGTGACTATGCCACCAAGGTCATTCATTACTTCACTGTTACTAAATGCGATGGTGTGGCTCTGGCTTAGAGCTGTGAGGCAGAGGCGGCCACCTCACACTTTATTTTACTCTTCAAACATGCTCTTGGCTTTCATGGCAAAGACACCCTCTCTGGGTTTTCTAATTTTCCTAGTCCTTTCTTCTCAGTCAACTCTGCTCAATTTGTAAATCCCAAGACTGCTTCCGGAACTCTGTGGTTCTGTTCTCTCCTTTGCTTCTATAGTCTCCTTCGTCTGATCTTAGCCTAGGGGATTTTGTCTTTTTGTTGTTGTTGTTTGGTTTTTTTAGATTGTTTTTTTTTTAGAAGCCATCACTTGTGTTTATTATCTGATTTACAATTGATAAAGCAAAGAAAGGTGCATAAAGAGCTATTTCACAAACTCAAGTTTCAAATAATACACAATGATATTTTCCTGGAGAAAAGCCTTTTATATAACTTCAACTCACAAGTTTCTGTCTCCAGCTCAAAGAGACATCTCTTCTTTGACAGACACCCTAATATGTCAAAAACTTTCTTAATTTCCCCACACTAACTAATTTCTCATACTTCCTATGAAAGAAAATATTGTAAGGTTAAAGATATAATCATTAAATATACCATTAAACTAATAAAAGAAAATAGAGATGTGTATATGGAAAATATATTTCAATAAATATATTGAGAAGGGAATGATCCAAGCTTGACATGATTTTCAGAAGTAATAAAGGAAACACTTTACCAGTTGAAACACGGTGAATATGTGTGCCCCAATCGACATTACAAGATAAACGGCCAAGAGAAAGAAATTCTTGTGGTACCTGCTCACTTGCTCATAACGGTTGCAAGCACACCTCTCTCTCTCTCTCTCTCTCTCTCTGTGTGTGTGTGTGTGTGTGTGTGTGTATGTGTGTATACACAGAACTACAAACCATGAAGAGCAGGCAAACAAATCAATGGAAAACTCAGCCTACACTAAGAGCAGGCAAATCAGAGGAAGAAATGTTGAGTCAACAAACATCTGACTTAACCTAAGTTCACTGGTTGTTAGCGAAGTACAAATTAAAACATTTCCAACATTCAGCTTGGCCTAAGTTCGAAAGAACAGAGATTGCTAGTATTAGGAAAAGATAGGACCTGATTATTCTCTTGATTGTTGATGTAAATCAGCTCAGCATGTCCTGGTGGTAACTTGGCAGAACCTAGCGAAGTTTAAAATGTATGATATAGGATGCAGCAAAACACTCTGAAGTCTAGACATTCTACTTCTCTAAATATATTAAGGCATTTAAAAATAAATATGCTTTGAACCAAAACATCTTTCTAATTTATAACGAGATAGCTCCAACTAACTACGAAGTATCAGTGTGTTCATCTATGCAAACTTCCAGGGAGACTAATACCACTGCTGGGCTCTGCTCTATCTAAAAATTCAAGCAAAGAATGTTGGCCAACAGGGAGGCATGCTATGAAGCTTCTTCATCACTTGGGTAGAGTCTGATGCTATTAACTCAGTGACGGTTTCTCAGATACTACAGAATGGCTATCTTTCTGGAATGTTGATTAGTAATCCATCCTATTTAATGGTAGGAAATGAAAACCACCTGTGATCCCCTTTCCTCCTTTGTAAATGATGTAGAAGTCATAGAATCTAAATTCTTAGCACAGAAATAACTGTCATTCAAACTTTCCCCATCATGTTTATCTGACAAAACGTGGGCATTCCTTAAGATTGTCCTACCAAAAATTGACATTTCTTACGGATGGTCGGTAAAAGAATGAATGTGTTCCTTATCATTTTGTTAGCAATTAAAGTGGATCATCATATGATCAATTTACTTTCAGATGCCATCTGAAGAAACAGAGAAGGACCTCTTTGAACCTTCCATCGATGGTCTCAGTCACATACATTTTCTATGAAGTTTTTCCTGGTATCAACTGCCAAGATGGGATTGATTCCTTCCTTCTGTCGGTAGTTCTCAAAGTGTGGTTTCTCACTCAGTATCAATACCTCCTTAGAGAGTATGAGAAATGAGGAATTGTGGGCTTTTCTCCAGCCCTCTAAAATACACTAAGGGTAGGCGTCTTTTGAGATTTGTATACTAAATCACAGGAATCCCTGACTTAAGGGCACTTTGCCCAAGCTCCATTAACCTCTGGGCACGAATAAGGTCATCATTATCTGTGTCTAGATACACTAACTCCTTTGGTCACCTACATTTGTGGGACTCCAAATCCTTTCGATGCATATTCTGTAAGTATTTCCAGAAGCACCTAAGTCCCAGAAGGGATGGTCTCCATTTCTTCTGTGTATGATGTCTACTGATATTCAACAGTTGACTTTGAGAGAACAGTTAAAAAAATAAATCTTCCAACTGAACAAAAGAACAGCATATAATGATGCGGAAGAGAAGTTGAAAACACTGGGCACAGTGCAAGGCTAGATGATGTTAGCTGCCCTGCAAGACGTCCTGATAAATGTAATTGCTCAGCCAAAGGCTATTTGATTACATCTCTCAATTGAAATAGCTTACTTCGGGGCTTGAACAACCTGGTGTGCGAGCTCTCTCTCTCTTTCTCCTCTCTCCCCTTCCCTCCCCCTCTGTGTGTGTGTGGGGGGGTGGGGGTGGGAGAGAGAGAGAGAGAGAGAGAGAGAGAGAGAGAGAGAGAGGCCTTTTGTAGTTGCTCTCTACCTTATCTCTTTGTGACACCATGTCTTCCTGAACCTTGAGCCCTCCAATTGGGTAGACTTGCCACTCTCCATCCTCCAGTGAGTGCTGGGATTACAAGTGTGTGCCACCATACTTGGCCTTTTCTTTCGGCTCTAGGAATCCAAACTCAAAGATTCATGTTTGCACATGAGGCACTTTACAAACTGGAGCACCTCACAAGGCAATTGTCCTCTCTTCTTGCACACCTGTTTCTTCCATCTACTGTATCCCATTATCATGCAACTTAGTTTAATAAATTCTCACATTCCCCTCTAGAATTGACGCCAGTCTGTATTCTCCTGCACAACAAGAACCTCCTCAAAACAGTTGCCTATAATTCTTTCCTCTATATTCTTGTCTCCCATTTCCTTCTCAATCTCTCTTTTGGATTTCTTCTCCAGTACTCTATTGAAATGGGTCTTCACAGAGCTCTCCAACAACTTCCTACTTGATAGATAAGTTGACCAACATTCTGCCTATCTCATCTTCCATCAATGATTTGTACAGTTTGCCACTTTTTTCTTTAGGAAATATTGTCTCCTTTAGTTTCCATATTCTTCTCTTTTACCTCTTATACCGCTGATTGGTTCTCACTCACCTTTTCTGGCCTTCCTCCTCTGTCTCACCTTCAAATGCTCAAGAGCCTAAGAGGTAGTCATTCTCTATCCTGTGCATAGCAGTGACTCATTTGGTTCTCAGGTCAAAAACCTAGAGGGTCATTTTAAATCACCTTTTCTTAATCTTTGCCTTCTTCTCATTCCCTTAATCGCCACATCCAATCCTCAGGAAATACTATTATCTCTACCCACAAAAATGCATCCAGAATGAATCCAATCACAACTCTGATATTAGCACCATCACGTCTCACTTGAACTATTGCCATGATCCCTTATGACCAGTTGTTTCCACTAACCTTTCCTCTCTTGTCTGTCATCTCTGTCGTCAGAATCATCTCCCTGAAGCATAAATCTTACCACACCACTCCTGTACTGAAAACTCCCAAGTCATCCTTTGACGTAGTTGTTTGCTGTAATTTACGTTTGTTGGCTGTTACTTACGCAATGGGAGACTAACATCGGTATAGCGAAGAAGTACGGGTTGTCACGAAAATATTTTAGGATAACATTTTCAACTTTCCCACCAGAAGCCTTTTTTAATATATGAAGACCCTAAGCCCAAAAGCAAAAAATATATGCATAGACTTTCCTTTGGCCAGTTAAGTGATTTCAATATCTGTGATGTGCTTTTTTTTTTCCTTTTGTTAAGGCATCTGACAAAGCTGGGACACAGGCGAAGATGATACCAAAGAGTAAACGTTAAATAATGTTACCATTTAACATAGACCAGATGGAAAAGCTTAACTGGCCCTGTTACAGGGCACAAATGCCCACTGGAGTTTTGGGAAACCCCACTGTGACTGTCCTTAGAATTGTGTATTGTTTTTCTGAATGTTCTAATTACAAAGTTTGATGAGTTTTGAGTGGTTTGCCCTGACCCCGCCTTTCTTATTAGCTCTCTTACTTTTAGTGGTCTGTGAAGTTTGCCTGAAGATTCATTAAAACCCAAACTTCTTAATACCCCCTCCCATTTTAGCCATTACCAAAATATGTCCTGAATCCAATCCCAACCTGTAGCTTCTACTCTAACCCCAAACCCCGTCTTTTGCTTGCTTGGGTTGCTGAGACAACTTCTTTTCTAACCTTCTAGCTCTTTTTTCACACAGAAGGTTTAAAAAAAGAAGAAAAAAACTGGAATCTTCTTGGTGGGGAACGAGAGGACAATGGCATGAAAACAGAAAGGGAATCATTTGAGTAGAGAAGAGGCCAGTGGGAGAAGGGATTGTAGAGAAGGGATGGAAGGTGTGAAAATCCTATAATAAAACCCATTGCTTTATATTTTAATTACAACATAATTTTGATTTTTT
>NW_026067990.1:6833174-6837876 GCF_014885135.2 Alexandromys fortis
AATGTTCTGCCTATATGTCTGCCTGCAGACCTAAAGAGGGCACCAGATCTCATTACAGATGGTTGTGAGCCACCATGTGGTTGCTGGGAATTGAACTCAGGACCTCTGAAGATCAGCCAGTGGTCTTAACCACTGATCCATCTCTCCAGGCCTCAATATAGGTTTTTTTAAAAAGAAAAAAATCTAAATACACAGGCTAAAAAATTTCACTTTAAGTAGAAATCACACAGCATTACTAATTGCTTGCTTTAAATTTATTTAGTTGTATTATATATGCATTGGTGTTTTGTGGTGGGTGTCATGTCCACAGAAACTGGAGTTACAGACAGTTGTGAGATGCCATGTGGTTGCTGGGAATTGAACGCAGGACCTCTAGATGTGTAGTCAGTGCTCTTAACCACTGAGTCATGTCCCCAGTCTCAGCATCACTAGTTGTTTAAAAATATCAACTCTCTAGGGATTTTCTCTGGCAAACTAAATATAAACCATTCTTGAAAATCTACAAGCCCCTCTCAACCAGGACCCCAGCACCTCCCTGTTGCAAGGGGCCGCTAGTTCATTTCCCTACCGCCCAGCATTTCAGTCCAGAAATAACCACACAGAAACTATATTATTTAAAACACTGCTTGGCCCATTAGCTCTAGCTTCTTATTGGCTAACTCTTATGTCTTAATTTAACCCATCTCCATTAATCTGTGTATCACCATGAGGTTGTGACCTACCAGCAAAGTTTCAGCATGTCTGTCTCCAGCAGCAGCTCCGTGGCTTATCTCTACTCTGCCTTCCTTCTCTCAGTATTCAGTTTAGTTTTCCCTGCCTACCTAAGTTCTGCCCTATCAACAGGCCAAGGCAGTTTCTTTATTAACCAATGGTATTCACAGCACACAGAGAGGAATCCCACAGCACCTCCTGATCTCATCTTCTTCCACACTCATCCCTTGCTCACTGCACTTCAACAACACTGACTTTTTTTTAAAAAAAAAAAAAAGTTCTTGTCTTTTTTTTCCCTTCTTCTCTGGGTGGACCCGATCCATGCACTGTCCCAGCAATACCAATATCTGCACTTGAGTTGGATTCTCATTTCATTTTCATCAAAGATGGACATGTTTCTAAGGGTTACAAATACTTTATGTTAAGAAAGCCAAAGAAATTTGTAAATACATAAGAATTTTCTTTTTTAATTATTTTTATTGAGCTTTATATTTTTCTCTGCTCCCCTCCCTACCTCTCCCCTCCCCTTCAACCCTCTCCCAAGGTCCCCATGCTCCCAATTTACTCAGGAGATCTTGTTTTTTTTCTACTACCCATGTAGATTAGATCCATGTAGGTCTCTCTTAGGGTCCTCATTGTTGTTTAGGTTCTCTGGGATTGTGATTTGTGGGCTGGTTTTCTTTGCTTTATGTTTAAAAACCACTTATGAGTAAGTACATGTGATAATTGTCTTTCTGTATCTGGGTTACCTCACTCAAAATAATGTTTTCTAGCTCCATCTCTTTGCCTAGAAAATTCAAGATGTTAATTTTTTCTTTTGTGTAGTACTCCATTGTATAAATGTACCATATTTTCCTTATCCATTCTTCAGTTGAATTTTCATCAAATTCCTGTCTGCAGTAGGACGCAGGTAATCAGAGTGGAGTCATTTAGAGGCCCAACCAAAGTACTATTCTGCAGCAAAGTTTACAAGTTCCTTTGGAAAGATCTTCCGTATCTAGTAAGATTTCCAGAAATGAGGATTCTCAAAGGTCCCCACCAGAGGCCCTTGAGATATTTATCAAAAAGCTTAACATATCTCACCAAGACCTCCCTGTAATTGAAATTCCATTCCCATGAAAATGAAGAGAAAGAATGGAGTAAAATTATAATAATATAATGCTAATGTCCCCAAACAATGATAATTTTTACATGAGCTTTGTGTCTTTGAATTTTATCTCACTGTTTTTGTTACAAATAACTTGTTTTCCTTCCCTTGACCTGGTGAAAGTTTTTTTACAGCCTTCTAAAAACACCAAGTGCCTAACAATGGAACACATTTCTGGTCATTGTGCCCAGTTCTCAAAGATTTTGGCCTCTTTTGGATCAGTGACTGTATAAGTTAGCTAGGCATGAGATACATGTTACAACGGAGGTGAAGACAAAGCAGTGGCTGGTAGGAAGATGGATGCGACTAGCGGGGGAGGGGAAAGGACAGGGAAGAACAAAGGACAAAGGGAATCAGAAAGTGTGACTTCTCTGAAGAAACTTCATTATTAGTGCCATTTGGGTCGGGAGGAGAGATGGGTTACCATAGAAACAGTAGCCAGGCTCTGTAAGCAGATAATGCTTAAGCGGACTGAAGGCAGAGGCATGTGCAAGGGTCCTGAAGCAGGCAAGAGAAATGCAAATAATGCTTGTTTGATTGGACAGTGGTGGCTAATAGCAAGTTCTGAGGTGAATCTGGGCAAGAGTCAAGGACAAGACCAGGAGGGCCTCCTGGGGAAGGCATGTGAGGATTCTGGAACATTTAAATGAAAAGCCCTCAGGGCACGTGAGGAAGTGGTTTTAAGTTTTTCAGGCGTGACACAGGCAATGTAGCAGAGATCAGAACAAAGCTGAGGTTGGTAGAGAGCTTATATGCTGCTAGGGTGACGCGAGGGGGCAGGGGATTGACAAGCATGAGATTCAGAAGGTGTCGTTCACATTTCTTTATCGGGTGTATGTGGGGGTCAGAAGACAACTTGTTGGAATCGAGTCTCTCCTTGTACCATGTGTGTTCAGGGGTTCTAACTCGGGTTGTCAGGCTTGGTGAAAGGTGTCTTGGCCAAACGAGTCATCTCACCCAGCCAAGCTTTTGTTGCTTATTTTAAATGATCATAGCTGTTGTGCAAAAAAATTCCTTGGACAAGGACAAGACCGCAGGCGAGGAGCTCAACATAGTGGTACCAGGCTTGTGAGAGGAGAGATAGGCACATACATCTCGATCCTAGTACAATTCACTTTGGAGTTAGAGCCAACAATACTTTGATGTAAAAGATGAAGGAGAAATAAAAGAGAATCCTTAGATTTTTCTATTGTTTTTAATTGAGCTCTACATTTTTCTCCGCTTCCCTCCCTTCCTCCCCTCTCCCCTTCTACCCTCTGCCGTGATTTTTAAGTTGAACCTTTGAAGTGCTGAGGAAGAACAAGTTTATTCACTTTGATGCTGACTTCACCAAGAGCAAGGATGAGTAAGTTGTAAAGTAACAAACCATTTAAAGTGAACTAGGGAGTGTGCACGCATGTGCAACAAATAGAATCATCCACTTAATACATAACTACTGAACCCTGACTTGAACTTGAACGTCAGAAATTCAGCTGAATTCAGCCATTTTCACATTAAGAGGCTGCAGCTTTATTGTTCTTTAAATCTAATCGTCATGGTCAAACTGAAAAGAGTGAATCAATGGACATCTTATTCTTAGATTCGACTCTTCCGAAGTCGTTAGTTACTTCGGTAGAATATTTGGAGGTGATGCAAACAGTAAGGTGAGGGCAGATAGCAGTATTTACCCCAACTGGAATACGAGCTTTACACATGCCCGAGACGGAGACGGGAAGTTAAGCCCACCTACTCATACTTTCCAAAGGAGGCTGAGGCGGCAGACAGAAGGCGCCCTCACCCATGCTTTCAAAGGGAACGCAGAAGTGACTCAGAGCACCTAGCACTCAGACCGTTTCACACAGTAAGCTGTGCTGCTTTGCCCTTAAGCACACGTTTCTGTGACTGATGGAATCCAGGAGAGGTTGCTTGGATAAGCAATTAGAGATATAAGGAATGGTTGGGACAAAGAAATGACTCAGAGGTTAAAGAAAATTACTGCTCTTCCAGAGGCCACAGGTTCAACAGCCAGCACCCACCCAAGAGCTCACAACTGCCTATAACTCTGGTCCCTGGGAATCCAACATCCACTTCTGGCCTCCTTGGGCAATAAGCATGCATATGTTAAAAGACAGACATGTACACGGGTGAAAAACACAGTAAAATAGATAAATAAATGTTTGTTTTTTTAAAGGAAGAAATGGTGTTAATGTTTTTTGTTTTGTGTGTGTGCGTGTGTGTTTGTACCAGGGAAACTTTACTCTAAGATATAAACTAAGCCAAGTCATGTAATTGAGGTGAGGTTAAGTGAGGGAAATCATTTGATGCGGGGAGGGGGGAGGCAGAAGATATGGGAGGAGGAGAGGGAGTGAAAACTGGGTTTGGAGTGTAAAATGAAAAAAATATTCTTTTTAAAAAAATAAAATAAAAAAGTAATTTTTTCTCTTTAAAATTATGTCTTTTTTCTTTTTTTAAATTTATTTTTCTATTCAAAAAATTTACACTTCCTCTCCTTGCTCCCCCACTCACCCTCCTCCCTCCCCCTCCCTCCTTAAGAGAGGGCAGGGAACCCTGCCCTGTGGGAAGTCCTCCCCACCCCCCATCCAGTCCTAGGAAGCTTTGCATCCAAATAGACAAATAGACTAGGGTCCCAAAAAGCCAGTACATGCAGTAGAAACAAGTCCCAGTGCCTTTATCAATGGCTTCTCAGTCAGGCCCTATTTACAGCCACGTTCAGAGAGTATGGTTTGATTGCATGTTCATTCAGTCCCGGTCCAGCTGGATTTGGTGAGCTCCCATTAGAACAGGCACACTGTCTCAGTGGGTGGATTTACCCCTGGCAGTCCTGACTTCCTTGCTCATCTTCTC
>NW_026067990.1:6838278-6839767 GCF_014885135.2 Alexandromys fortis
TCCTCCATCTCCATCCTCCCACTCCCCCAAACACTCTCCAGTCTTTCCCTTTTCCCTTCTGTCTCCCCCTCTCCCCTTCCCCCACCCCACCTCTACACCCACCCCCATGCTCCCAACTTTTGCCAGGCAATTTTGTTTGCTTCCAATTTCCAAGAGGATCTATATATGTTTTTCTTTGGGTTGATCTTTTTATTTGGCTTCTCTAGGCTTGTCAACTATAGACTTAATGTCCTTTGTTTATGGCTAGAGTCCACTAATGAGTGAGTACATTCCATATTCATCTTTTTTTGGGTCTGGGTTATCTCACTCAGGATAGTGTTTTCTATTTCCATCCATTTGCATGCAAAATTCAAAATGTCATTGTTTTTTACCGCTGAGTAGTACTCTAATGTGTATATGTTCCACACTTTCTTTATCCATTCTTCCATTGAGGGGCATCTAGGTTGTTTCCAGGATCTGGCAATTATTTCTCCCTTCCCTTTCCTTCCTCTAAGCTGTCCCATGCACCCCTCCTTGCTCTTTTCCAAATTCAATACTCCTCTGGTCAGCCTGAAACTAAGCATACAAGTATCATTACACAGACTGCGCACGCTCTACTTAAGTATTTGTACATACACACATATACATATTACATGATGTTCTTTCTTTTCCTTAGGACGTAGTATCTGAAAGAGAGAGAGAGTCAGTAGAGGGAAAAGAACCCAAAAGAATACAGAGAAACGACAGAGAAACGATCACAAAGGGCTAAGGGATCAGATAGGTGTGGTGATTCACACAACCCAGCACGTCAGAGGTAGAGGCAGGAGACTCAGGACTCATACTTACACAGTGAGTTAGAGGTCAAAGATACATACGAGAACAATGAATCTAATCCAAAGGCCAAACATATGGAGTACTGCTCTCAGAGAGACTAGAACAGCTCACCAAACCATACTACTGTTCAAACTAACACGAATCAGTATTTTGTATTACATGGAAATGTTTGGTTTGCTTTTAAACACTTATTTGTGTGTGTGTGTGTGTGACTGTTTGTGTGTGACTCCATGTGTGACTCCGTGTGTGACTCTCTCTCTCTCTCTCTCTCTCTCTCTCTCTCTCTCTGTGTGTGTGTGTGTGTGTGTGTGTGTGTGTGTGTGTGTGTGTAGACCAGACGACACCTGGGAAGAACTGGTTCTCTCTTTCCACCATGCGGGAACTGAGGCTTGAACTTGGGTCCCTAGGCTTGGCAGCGAGCACCTTTTCTCACTGAGCCACCTCACCAAGCTTGTTTCCTTTTAAAAGGCAAGATGTTCATTATTTAAGAAAGGCAGAAGGTCACGGAGTCTATAATTGGTGAACCTAAAGAAGCTAAATGAGAAGGTGAACCCAAGGAAAAACATATAGTTATCCTCTTGGCTATGGGAAGTAGACAAAATTGCCGGGGAGAATATTGGGATCTTGGGGGTGGGGTGGGATGGGGGTAAGGGGGGATGGGGAGAGAAAAGTGAGA
>NW_026067990.1:6840599-6843444 GCF_014885135.2 Alexandromys fortis
AAAGAAAGAAAGAAAGAAAGAAAGAAAGAAAGAAAGAAAGAAAGAAAGGCAGAATAAGACTGAGAGCTAATTCTGATTTTCTCTCCAATCTTTGGGAGTTGGCAGGTAATTACGTGAGGAAAATAGATTGCATTAAGGAATGGAAAAGGCAACAGCTTCGAATACACTGGATTTCGTCCTCAGGACTCCAGAAAGACCAATTATTAACTACTTCTTGACAAGGAAGTAAAGGAGAAGATTACTCAGAACAAATTAACCAAATTTCCCATTATCGGACTTCTCATGTAGACAGCCATGATTTCAGTATTTCATTTAAACTGCCTGTTGTAGAACTCAGTCCTCTGAACACAACAGCTGCCATCTTCAGCAGTGCCACTATAGTTTCTGGCAAGAGATTGTCACTAGCAGGCCTGTTGACCATGCTGAGTCCTCAATGAAGGCAATGCAGCTGCTCACTAGACCCTCAGCGCTGATGCCAGCCACTCCGCCCATACTTTTGTATTCACTTCTGCCCTAACGCCCTAACTGCATGTGACTTCGGGGAGGGGTGTTAAGGGGATGGCTAACTGCCATTCATGTCACATGAAGACTTTCCAGGCAGCAGCATTGGGAGGTCACTCATGCCATAAGCAAGCCTTCACCCGTGCTCCGTAAGCACACCCAATAAATTTATCACTTCTCCAGGTTAGCTAACTTTGATGGGCTTCTACTTGGTGGTAAAGACCTTAAAAGGAGATAGACATCGTTTTCATCTCTCCAGGGAAGACATTCCTGAAATAGTGCCAGAGAAGATAGTATCATCTTCTAAAATAGTTTGAGGTTTGTTCTTCTGTGTGTGTGTGTGTGTGGGGGGGTGTTACATCCATGTATATGTGGATACACATATATGCCAAAGGTCAATGTTGAGGTCTTCCTCTATTGCTCTCCACATTAATTTCTGAGACAAGGTCTCTCATTGAACCTGGAACTCACCTATTTGGCAAGTCTAACTGTCCAGTGAACTTCCGGGGCCCTGCTGTTTCCACCTCTCCAGAGAGAGGACCATAGGCGAGCACTGTTCCGGCTCACTGTTTCCATGGGTACTGGGTATCTGAACTCTCACTTTTTCCATGGGTACTGGGCATCTGAACTCAAACTCTTATGTTTGTAAGGCAAGTATTTTACTTACTGAGCCATTTCTGCACCACCTGAATTTTTTTAATGGTTTATTCTTTCTTTACATCCCTACCAAAGTTTCCCCTTCCTCCTCTCTTCCCAGCCCACTCCACCTCCCCTCTTGATGTAATGAGAACAGAATTATGGGAAGGAGGAAGTTGATTCCTCCCACTCCTTCCCAGACCACCGAAGCAGCAGAATGTGATCTGCCTCACTGAAAAAAGGTACTGAGCCACATGGCTAACATAGACCAGAAAAATGGGTTAATCAAGATGTGAGAGTTAGCCAATGAGAGGCTAGAGCTATTGGGCCAATCAGCTGATAATTTATGGAGACCTATGTGTGATTTTCTTTGGTGATAAATAGTTGTGGGGTATTGGGCAGGACAAAAACAACAACAAACAAACAGCCTGGCCCCCTCCATGTTACAGAATGGCGCCCATGTGGATAACTGCACCCACAGAAAGCCTGAGAAAGCTTGGGAAAGACTAAAGCATTTTGGTTTTCAGCTGTAGCAGGAAAAAAGCTGAGCTGTTTTAAAATGCAGGCTTTCTGGGCCTTCCTGCCAGGGAAAACTCTGACTCTTTCAAGCAGGCAGCCCAGACTATGGAGCTATGGACACATTGTTGCAGCTTGCTTCCTGGCAAGGACCTTGAAATGCCATAGGAGCTTTTCAGTGTTGGTTACACTCTGTTGCAGCTTGCTTCCTGGCAAGGACCTTGAAATGCCATAGAGTTGTGGCAAAAACTTCTCCATATTCCTTAGCAAATTAAAGACCCATATGGTCAGAAAAAGAGAGATATACAGTAAAGAGAGATTCAAAGAGTAAGAAAACCTCTAAATGTTTTACAGTGTGTTAAAAATATATACAGGCTAAAGATTAAAGTTCTCAAAGAAAAAGAAAAGAAAAAAAGAAAGAAAGAGAGTAGTTGGTTGTGGTGGTACACACCTTTAATCCCAACACTGGGGAGGCAGAGACAGATGGATTTCTGTGAGTTCAAGGATAGCCTGGTTTACAGAGGGAATTCCAGGACAAAGATATACAGAGAACCTGTCTCAAAAAGCCAAAAGTTAGAAGTAAAAATAAATGAAATAGAGGTTAAAATAAAGCTGCATAGAGATGGAAAATATACAGAGAATCTTGATACTGATTCAAAGAGAGATATTGCTCTCTTTGAATTGTTTGAATGCTGAGGAAGGACCAACAGATGCTAAAAGATATTTGCTTATAAATGCTGCAGAATTAATCCAAGATAGGTATTTTGAAAATACCTTGGCTTTAGAATTGAAGTCAAAAGGTATGTTACTTTGGAGAAGAGATTTTGCTTTTGTTTCCACAGAAGATGAGAGGCTGTGGATTTATTCAGAGTTAAGAAAAATCCAGTTTGATCAAGGAAGACTACCTGAGAAGTCTCCAGCAGGAATAGATGGCCCATATGTCTGAGTTCTTCATGCAGAACAGGTTCAAGACTGCTGCCTGAGATGACCAAGACTCACAGGATACTTCAGTCAGGACTTGATCATAACTCTAAATTTTCTTCATAAGTCTAAATTTTCTTTAGGTCCCCATAAGATTATCAGCGCCCCCAACCAGCTGGAAGTAGCCTGGAATACCAGGCCCACATTCCACAAAAATGGTCTATGAATATTTTCCTTTTTTTTTTTTTTTTTAAAGAGGGGGAAGTGGTTC
>NW_026067990.1:6844581-6899043 GCF_014885135.2 Alexandromys fortis
GGAAACTTTTTTTTCCTATTCTCAATAAAAAAAAAGGTATGCCTACAGACACTTTTTTTCATAAACTATGGATTGAAATCCATGTGATATATTTGAAAAACTTGTAAGTAGTCCTAAAAAAACTGTTTAAAATTTCCTTGTTGAGTGTTTTGCCTGCCTGCATGTACATGCACTATGTGCATGTCTGATGTCTGTGAAGGTCAGAAGAGGGCTTTGGATCCCTGGGACTGGAGTTACAGATGCTTGTGAGTCCCTACGTGGCTGTTGGGAATTGAAGCCAGGTCCACTGCAAAAGTAACAAGTGCTCTTAACTTCTGAGCCAATCCTCCAGCCTTTAAGGAGCATTAAAGGCAGAAACAGAATTACTGAGCAAGTACTGTATGGTTTTAAATAGGTAGTCCCATTATTTGACAATTTCATACATGTGTATAATTTATTTTCATTATTTTTACCCATTAGACTTTGCTAATTCATTTATGCCACTGCACAAATTATTAACCATTTCATAGCTGTTGTGACTTCTAGTGTTCACATGAAAAGAGTATGAATATTTTTTTTAAATATTTATTTATTTATTATGTATACAATATTCTGTCTGTGTGTATGCCTACAGACCAGACCCCATTACAGATGGTTGTGAGCCACCATGTGGTTGCTGGGAATTGAACTCGGGACCTTTGGAAGAGCAGGCAATGCTCTTAACCACTGAGCCATCTCTCCAGCCCCGAATTTTTTTTTTTTTTTACCAACTATAAGAACTTAAAAAATTTGATCAGGTTATATGAACAGCATACCCTAGTTGAAACACACACACAGTAAGCTGCTGTGGTTGGCAATGCTTTGACAATCAAGTCCAAAACATAGTATTACTGTCGTATTTCTCAACTGCAAATGGTAAGGAGTCTTTGCCAAGCAGTGTTAATCCTTCTTAATTTCCCCCAAACAACTGATCAGATGCACTGTTTAATGGCAGAGTCTGGATTTTCAAATTAGGCTTTTCTTCCTGAGACAGGGCTTCACTATGAGGCTGAGGCTGGCCTGAACGTGAGGATGGTCTCTGTCTGCCAAGTACTGTGATTACAGGTGTGTGCTGCCACTATAGACAAAATCACACACTTCCCACGAGGACCCCTCTTGTCATAGTTGTAGACCTAATTTATGTTGTCGAACTGCCCATTCCAACCAATATGTATTGAAGGCAAAGCATTGCTTTCCTTTAGTGATAGTCCGTAATAGGTGGACGTTTGAGCACTAATGTAGTTCAATGCTCCCAACAGAACTTTACAACACTACATTAGCAAGTTGACCAATACTGAATTGGGGAAGCGCAATCAAGGATGATTCATAATTGTATTAGAGCAACCTGATGTGGCACAATACTAAGAACCATGATTCTAAAACGAAACAAAAATTATATTCCTAAGGAAAAAAGTTCTTAATCTCCAGTGGAATCCATGAACCTCTTGAAACTGTATTTAAGAAGCTGTATAGTGCTTGTGTGTCCCATCTTTCTGCAGAGAGATCTCGTAACTTCAGTCATCTTCTAAACTGGCACTGTCCAACTCGGATCACCTTTTCTCTGTTTTCAATCACTCAAGCTATGGACCACATGCACATCTTGTTTTTAATAGAAAGGGGGTAAAAAAGAAAGCAGGTAACTTCCAAGGATTGGTGAAGGAGCTTAAAATGTCATTTCTTCTGTCTTTAGGACCAAGTTGTAGTGCAGAAGGGGGAAGGTTAACCCAAGGGGTAACACAGCTGGAAGCAAGAGGTGTGGGAGGAATCAAGCAATATTTGATTCCAAACACAAATCAACTCAAGTCCACATTTCAGTTTCTGCATATCATCAATTCATCTTTATTTCTGATTATCACAAACTCCAATTCGGATACTTTAAAAATATTCTTTTGCATGCATTTAATAAATCCAGCAGAAAACAGGTATCCAGTTTACCTGCATTGAACTATGAAGTTTTATTTAAAGAGCCAATAAACATATTTAAATGCAATGGTACAGGTGAGAACAGAAACCTTCGAGACGTTAGTCTGATGGCATCCTACCCCTATGCACATGTTGATGTAACACTACTACTGACCCTGAAGCACAGGCAAATAGAGACACAGGGCTCTCCCTAAAAAGCAAGTGGAAAGGATTAAATCTCATCATCCTCATCACTACTGAGGGCAAAGCTGCTGTCTGTGGACTGAGACCCATCTTCCTTTACATCCCCCACAGTCCCTCTCTCATCCGAATCATCAAACAACTTCTCATTAAGACCTTCTTCGTCATCAAAAAACTTCTCATTGGAAGTATCTTCAAACAGCTTGTCATTGGTATCTTCATCTTTCTTTACATCTGTATCTTCTTCCTCTTCCTTTTCATCGGAGTCATCGAAGAGCTTCTCATCTATGTCATCTTCCTCATTGTCATCAGCATCCCCACACTCCTCATCTGCTTCTAAGTAATCATCATTCTCATCAGACTCATCCTCAAAAACCCTTTCATATACGACTGCTTTCTCTTCGTCTGCCTCCTCCTTTTTATCCACATCTTCATCAAACTCTCTCTCAGAGCCTTCATCATCTAACACTCTCTCAGAGCCTTCTTCAAATTCTGATTTGTCACTATCATTTTCTTCTGATTCTTTCTCAACGTTTTCAGGAGACTCCTTGTCGGAGGCATCCTGGTCGAAAGCTTTTTTAACACCATTTTCTTCTAAGTCTTTGTCAGAGCCATCTTCAGACTGCTTCTCTAAGCAGTCTTCCTCAGATGCTGAGTCATCATCTGCTGACTCTTTCTTGAAGCTGTCTGCCCCTTCAGACTCTCTGCTGTGGTCACTGTCTTCAGACCCTTTGGCAAGGCCATTTTTCTCATAATTATCTTTGCCTTTCTTCTTAGATTCTCTTTCAGGACCACGCCCTTGAGACTCCTTTTTAGGATTACCCTCTTCAAGCTCGCTCTCAGGGAAGCCTTCTTCACTCTCTCTCTTAGGGCAGCCCTCTTCACTCTCTCTCTCAGGGTCATCTTCATCAGACCCACTTTCTTTAGCATCTTTTTCAGAAGCATTTCCTTCAAATTCTCCTCCATCTTCTGCCTTTTCAAACTTATTTTCATCGATTGTTTCTCCAAATGCCATTCCAGTTATAGCTTCCTGAGCATCTGTGTTAGACATGCTCAGATGCTCTGAAAAATGCCTTCCTGTGGAAGGCCCTGCCTTTTCTGAAGCACAGACGGAATCCATGCGCTGGAGGCCTCTGTTGGCCTCAGGAGCATTGAGGAATGCCTCCCAGCCTCTCAGCCTTTCCTCTCTTTCTCTTGATGTCTCCTCTACCTGCACACAAACAGGAACTAAGGTTATGGCTTCTCTGGGCATTTCTAATACTGACACAAGTACCGTGGTTCTGTAAAGCAACTCTTCTAAAGCAATCTAAACACTTCCTTACTCTGCTCTCCAAAACTATATACCTTGATTACACAACCTCATATCCGGGTAACCTTAGAAACATCATATAAATATATGCAAATACCCAAGGGCTGCTGAAATGGTTCATTTCCTAAAAACATTACTGTTGGAATTCTGGCCACTCTCTGTAATAAGGGAGATAAGGAATACTTTAGTTTATTCTGCTCCTTTCTTATCATTCTGAGTAAACCTCAAAATTTCAGACTGACAAACTGGGAAGTGTTAAGTCTTTCTCTATCCTCCAATGTAAAACATTATTTACAAGATGTATTATACAAAACAGATTAAGCAAACCCCAAAGTAGATCTGCAGCTGACAATGCAGCAGTTCCTGCACCCTTGACAGCTGCAGGATTTACCTGGTAATCTGTAGTCCCATCCCAGGCTTGAGCAGTAATTTGACGGCCACCAAACCACCTTCCATCAAGAGTCTGAATACAATAATCAGCCTCCTCTGGTTCCCTGAAGGACACAGAGGCCACACCATCTGGGTGCCTCTAAAAAGACAAGAAGAAGGACTGAATGACAAGATTAAAAATCAGATCCACATTTCATAAGACAGGTAAAGAGTAGTGTTCTCCTGACACTCTGAAGTAAAAAACTTCTGAAATCTTTCTTCCCTTTTATTCCAGCCAGTGGTCAGCTGCTTCTTTAGCTTCATCTTGTCTAGCAAGAACCAGCAGTGTCTGCAAATGTTTGTTAACAATACTATCCAAGAGGTAAGACCCTGAGATTGTCAAGAGTGTTGTCTCGAAGGTCAGATGTGTCCTGGGATTAAATCCTGCCTGTCAGGAGCTGAACGAGCACTGAGCAAGGGCTGTCGCATGAAAAGATGTGGCCTCTTCATCTGTACAGATAGTAGCTACCTACTTCAAAGGGATTCTGAGGATTAAGCAACATGACCTGTAAAGTCCCTTGCAGCACCCAGCAATCCACTGTAAGAAATGGTACTTTTTTTCACATTAGTACTTTCTTTTTTTTAATATAATTTTTTATTGAAAAAAAATTCCGCCTCCTCCCTGCCTCCCATTTCCCTCCCCGTCTCCCTTCCCCCCCTCCTCCCTCTCCTCTCCCCCTCCCCCCACTCCTCTCCCCCTCCCTCTTTCTATCAGTTTCTGAAGTATAGAGAAAACTAAACAGGAGGTTTTCTCCTTGACTATGATCAGATAAGGAATCCAGAGAAAGGCAACAACTTCGAGGAAACTCATGTTCCATACATTTTCTCCTAGTTACTCTTGAAGAGTCAGAAGGAAGGGAAATAAGCTCAGCAAATGAAAACAATCCAAGACTTGCTTTGTAAGCCATGTTCACTGAACTACCGCTGACCGACAGCAGGCCTGAGATACAAAAACACTTATCTAAACTCTAGGGCAATCCAAGTCACTTCCTCAGCCTGGAAGATGTCAGGACTGACGGGTACAAGCCGTGAACTTACATCAAACAGAAGGAGCTTCCTAATCTGTCCAAACTTGGAACATTCTACTCGAAGGTCTTCTCTGATCTCATTCAGCACCAATGGATCATCCTGTAAAAACAAAGGATTAAAATGGAGTTTCCTCCATCTTTATAATTTAAGAACCAAATTTATTACGGTGACAAGTTAACATATGCAAAACAGTACTCTGCTTAATGTTAAGTGCATTTGTCTTCAGACCACAATAATAAACGAATAAACTCAAAACAAAATTAAGTTAGATGATTTCACTCAGTGTTACGAGTTTAGTCTACTCAGAGTGAGAGAGAGGAAATGGACAAGCATGGCAGAGAGGAGGACAGTAGCAAAAAAAACTAGAGATTTATATGTATGTGTATTTCTTAAAATATTCTTGTTGCTTTTCCACATATGTGCTAACAAACAAACAAACAAACACTGAAGTACTACTGGTACCGGTGGTCTCTAGTTCAGGATTCTCCTCCCAGAACTCTGGAAGGATTCAAGACTCCCAGTAAAGATGAACAGAACTCTAACCTTTAGGGCATGAAAAGGGGCAGAAAGGAACACCTCACCTCTGCTCTACAGTAGCCTAATTCTTCCCTTCTCCAAGACTCTTTAACCTAGTAAGCTACACATGTAACTTTCTGATCTAAACATTACACTAAGATGGTGAACAATGACCATGCATGGTTCCTGGACAAGTCCTTATTACAGTTAATTTCCCTAGCTACATCTTGTTTTATCTACCAAGGCTGTTGAAATAAGAAGCTTACATGTAGCTTCTCACATTGTACACTTCTACTGGACTGTGCTGATGTGCACAAAAAGAAATTTCCCTTCATGTTGGAGTTGTGATTCTTCATTTCTTGATATTCAACCTTTCCTGGCAGAGTATTTTTGGTTAAGGCTTCAAACTCAACACTGAACCCATCTAAAGTTACATTACAAAATTATCCTTTATTATTTACCCTAATATCAGAGAGTATTTTTAGGTCTATATCTTCTAACATTACTCAAGTATTTGGAATAAAAATATACGCCATCCTTCCAAATATAAGTTTTTTTTCTGATACCTTGGGGTAATCCAACAATGTTGTTTTTTTTTTTTCCTCTAAAGAGCTTAATGTTGGTGTCTTTTCTTTAGGTTCATAACCAGTCTTCAGTCAAACTAAACAATCCTTAAAATTCCTCTTTAACCCTTCTATCAGGAGTTATATAATACACCAGGATGAATCTTAATTAGTTTTAATAATAATTTGTGGTGGCTTTATTTAGATTGTGCAGATCTAGATTGATATGATTTGAGGTCCAGGTTCAGAACCCTGAACAAAAAAGCAAGACAACTGCCATCATTCTTGTCAACAGGCTCTCATCATGAGGTATGGAGACAAGGCTGAACCGTCCATTTTAAGGCCCTTGCTAAGGGGCTAAACTAAAACTATCATTTTTTTTTTTTTTTTTTGGTTTTTCGAGACAGGGTTTCTCTGTGGCTTTGGAGCCTGTCCTGGGTTTTAACTGTTGACAACGTGAACAAAAAGAAGATTAAACACAGACTGCACCTAAAATGTTTCCAAATCAGAATTTTTACATTAAGAACATTTTCTTCCTTTATGTCCAAAATGTTATCATTAATTCCAGAACCAGGAAAAGAAAACAAAAGTTGTAGTGTCCATCCACACTAGCAGACGATATCAGAGGCACAAGGCAGTGTAAGCTATTTTATTTGCTGGTTTGGGGATTTTAATATATTCACTAAAGAACTCGATGAAAATGTGGTCCTAAAAAACAACCTCCACTATAAATATCAAATTTCTTTAAGGATCAAATTTCTATTATTAACACCAAGTTTTCAGATACAACTGGTATTCTCCATCAAAATCAGCTGGTGCTTACAGAACTGTACTACAAATCCAAGCTGTTCCCATCAATCTTTGAGTTCAGATAGCCAGCAGCTGTGATTTTGGCCACAGTATGAATATAAACTGTCTTATCTAGGATATAATCAAAAGAACACTGGGATAAACACAGGGAGTTCCAAATCCAGCTTCTTTGTTTTATTTTCCTATCCTACCCATGACTACAGGAATATGCCTTGACAAAGATGGAGCACGGTAGGCTTTGGACCCTCCTGTAAGAAAACATACCAGAATTTTTAGATGTTAAAAAAACCACTTCCTACCTCAAAATCTGTGGGGTGAAACATATTTTTGATGATGACAACTCGTTCATGTCGCATCCGGGATGGTCCAGCTCTCCTCTCAGGTCTCCAATCCAACTGCCTAAAGTAACAAAAAAGTAACAGTAAACTAAAACCTGGGTCCAGATTTGTAGGAGAAAATAAAAGGATGAATATAATCCTTTAGTGCAAGCTTAATGATAGTCATTTTCTCATTCCAACATAGTTCCACAGAACTTTCTGGAGTCATCAGCTGGACACCAAATCCTTGGCCACACAGAACACTACTACAGGACACCACTGTACTGACTTATATCCTACACCTGGCTTTCCCATTTACTTTAAATTATCTCTCGAGTACTATATTTAATACCTTTCACAATGTAAATGCTATGTAAGGAGCTGTCATGCTGCACTGTATAGACACTGATGAGAAGAAAAAATTGGTATGCGTTTGATACGCGTTCACAGATAAAGAACCATGTATATGAATGGCTGACTGTACTTTGAAACCAAAAACCATTTTAAATTTGTATGTAATTTGTAACAGAAAAGAACACACTGAAAAGACTACTGTATATAGTATACCATATATTGCATTGAATAGTATACTATTACTGGCTCTTTGCTATAATCTTATATTTTCCTGATACTGTTTGTAAAATCTGACATGTTTATTTTAACTAAACCTGTAAAACACATGGAACCACACATAGAAAATTTGATGATAATTTTATCATGAGTTTAAGCATAATGCTAGAATTTCAGTATAATCCACTGGTGAAAGTATTTATCATTTTGACTAATTTCCTAAAACTAGCATATGTCAAAATATGCTTAAAATCAAATTACTAAGAATGGAATGTGAATATATATATATATATACACACACACACACACAACTATACAATAAATGCAGTGATAAAAACCTGTATCACTCCTAACCTTTACTAACAAATTTGTATAAACAAACATAGCTCCTGGCAATTGATTTCAATCCACTCTGAAAGAGAAGTCATGGTTCTGGAATATAAGCTTCAACTCTTCATTCCATGTTCAATACTAAGCTCAATTAAGTTCCCTTTTACATGATAAATTATCACCTCCAAAATTAGTTCTTCATTTACTGAGGAGGGACTGGCAGCTGCAAGGATGAGGGACAGGAAGTGTGGAAAGAGGTGATGGAGGGAAGATGAAGTTCAATGAGGACACTGATCATGAGTCCATCACTCGTCACTTTGTTTTTAAATAAAGAAGCCTAGAACCCAGTTAAAAGAAATCATCCTAGAAAAAGTAAACCCTCCTCACCACTGCCAAATCAGTCCATGGGAGCTTGGTGATCCCTGACTAGCTAATGAAATTCTTTTAGAATAATCTGTAGACATGCTTGATGTAAAAAAACTAAGTAGCTATTACCAAAAATATGCTTTAAAATATGTATATGAAACTTTTCAAAAAAGAAGAAAATAATACAAACTTCTGTTGCAGAGACAGTTTCTTCTTATAATCTTTACACTTCTTCTTCTTCTTTGAGGCATCATACTCGCCCTTCAGCTGGAACTTTGCCACCTCGACATGCAACTTGTAGCCTCTAATTTCATCTTCATCCAAAAGTTTTAACGCAAGTTCCACAGATTCTTTCTTTATAATGGCAAATAAAATAGTCAGTAAAGTTGAGCACTAAAACAAAACTTGAGATCTTGAGATAGACAATGCCACTATTTGTTTGGGGAGAAAGAATCCTAACCTATAAATCAGGAAAGTTGTGTTCAAAACACAGCTATACTTCCAACACCTTAGGCATGTGACTAGTTCTCTGAACACCAACTTCTCAATCTGTAAAACGCTAAAATAATATCTTCATCACAGAGTTTCCGACAAAATTAGATAAAAGAGTATATTATATTAGGGTATGGCATACCGTAGATGTTCAGTAAGTTATATTATTGGATAATTTTTGTCTCCAGGAGACCAAATTTCCCATCTGCAGAATGAGAGGAGCTGAATAATTTCTGTGGAATATCCCAGTTTTGAAACTCTGGAACATTACTTAACAGTAGATGATTCAAGGAATGGAAATAATACAGCTAAACCTTAATGTTCAGTTTCAAGCTAAAATGTAGGTCTGTAATAACATACTGAGTAGAAGATAATTATTTAATGGCTAATACATTAAATGCATTTATGGATTCTAGGTCCTACTCAGAGTCAAAGATTTCAAGGTATGAGGGAAGCACAAAAGGACCACTGACCTCAGCTGCTCAAATCAAATATGGATTCTGGAGTAATAAACTTTATTTTCTAAAGTGCAATTTACTGGCTTAACAATATGTTACTTTTGTTAGCCCTAAGTTTTATATAAAAGTGTTTTACTAAGCAATATATTTCTTTAAAAATCCTATCATGGAGCTGAAGAGATGGCTCAACAGTTAAGTGCCCTTGCTGCTTTGTTTTTTGCAGAGAAGTCAAGTTCAGTTTCCAGGAGCCATAGTGGGTGGCTCACAACGATCTACAATTCCAGTTCCATGGGATACAACATCTTCTAGCCTCTGCAGGCAACAGCACTCATGTGTATATAAATTCATGAACACACACACACACACACACACACACACACATTTAAGAAAATAATTTTTTTATAAACATTCGATCAACACCCTCCTCTTTGAAAACTTCACAGATTTTTAGTCATCCTTGAACTGGTAAAATTCTCAAATATTACATATCAATACACAAAACTGTCATGGTTGTGTTAGTGTCCACTAACCCATCTTGCTTAAAAAAACAGATTAAAAGCTGATAACACCAAAGCTTTCCAGCTTAAATCTACTGTCGTCTGACCCCACTGTATACTGTCCACTAACTACACACCTAGGATATTTGTATTATTACATTATCTTTTTTACTTTAATTTGGAGTTATTTTCAGGTTCTATGAAAAATTCCTATGCCATAATTGGGGCCATTTGTTTTATGCCAAGCAACAATGAACAATACACGCTCCTAAGGTGACCAGTATTCCAGTAATGATCATTTTCTTTCACAATAAGCAACCCCTGTACAAAAGAGCACAGAAATTCTGAAAATTTCCATTTGAGTTCTCTTCTGTGGTGTTGAAATCAGTAGGTAAAATTCACTATCTTCTTTCCAGTCTAACTTGAAGTTAGGAAATTCTCTCTGTAAAGAGCCAGTAAGTAAATAGTTTAGGTTTGGAGGGTCAGAGGTTGATGCTACTGAGAAACACAAAAGCAGCCACACATAAAGGCATACTTGTGTTCTGACAAAATTTTATTTGCAAAAATAGGTGGCAGGCTAGACTTTGCTAACCCCATTCCAATTCATTCTAATGTGCAAATAATGTCACTGGCATTTTTTTCTTCTCCGATTTTTAAACAGCTGATTACATACATCAATAATGAGATCTTTACAGCGAGATTTTTTTGGAGTTAAGAAAAGCCCCTCGATCACATATTGACATAACATTTTGACCCTGAAGCAAACAGTTTCTTAAAACAAGCAAATAACTCTAGTGTTACTGACTTTTGGATTTTACTCTGTCTTACTTAATACTCTTTTGTGTTATGTATTTGCACCCTTAGTCAAATATACTGTATAGAAGCAGTAATTTATATATATTAAAAATTTGATACGGTACGAGCATCACCTATATACAGTCACAGTCTGAAATTTCAGTTTTCTTTCTGTTCTGTTTTAGATGGTTCTTGGTTTAGGTTAGCATCTATAAAAGATTCCAGCCCTGGCTCCTGAGTTAAAATTGGGGAGACAAGAGATGTACTGGACCATATACCAACCTTCAGATAGCAGCAAAGCCCATCTCCTTTAAGATTTCCTTCATTATCTTTGTAAAGTTTGACCTTAAATTCTTCTGTCTGAGGATCTCTCATAATAATGCCAAATTTGGACATAAGCTGTATGAATTCATCCACTGTGATGTCTGGAGGCAGACCTGTAATTTCAGAGAACAATTTTCAAGCATGTAACGAAGATAAAAGTTATTTAGCATTTTACCAATAAGAAACCTACAACGAAGGTAAGAGAAACGCTGATTTGTGTAAATGAGTGCAAAAAGTTCCAATCTATAAATCTATCTGAATGTCATTCACATTTTATATATTAAAAATGCATCACAGTTATGTTATGCTATGCTTCACTACATCTCAACAGATAAATTGATGTAAATCATCTAAGGCAGGCATACAGAAGAGCGTGGAAAATTACATAATTTCTCTTTGTTCTGTACTAGTCAATTCCAAGTTAACATGAACAGCTGAACAAAACACTCTAACAATTGGAAATCACTCAGCACAAAGTCATAACACTAAGTGTTTCCAGCCTTAAAGCTGCATTAAAAAGGGATAAATACCTGACACATATACATTTGTATTTCTGTCTTCTTCAACATGGAACCATCCTAAAAATCAAAATGAAATAAATAAAATACTTGTAAGAAACAACAGGAATCACATCATGAAATCTTGGCAGTTTCTTAAAAGTCTTAGAAGGGTCTCTTATATTTTAAGAAGACTAAGATTAATTCAAATCACTTCCCACTTTCAAAATATATAAACTTTTTGACTGAGAATTAGTTATAAGGCTATCTCTGAAAAAAAAAGACTATCTCAAATCTTAATGGCTTTAAGCCTATTTTAAAGTGAAAACTCATATTACCATTCCTTCATTGCTAATGTAATTCTCCAAAATGTAAAATGTATTATTCACGCATTTTCCTATTTCATTTTTAAACGTGGGTTTTGCAAAACAGAACCACTTGCCTGAATCAGCCTTTCTCTTTTCTCCCCTCTTTTTGGAGTCAGTGGCTTCGGGGATTTCTCTTTGTGGAGGTTCTTCTACAGGCTTCATGTTGCTGTCCTGGACATTTGCAGTAGAACTAGATGCGCCGTCACTAGAAAAGCCGTAATTAGCCTGATACGTAGCAATGAAATCTTCGGTGATCTAAATGGGTTAAGTCAGCACACATGAAAACATGGTTACTTCACTTGTGTTATACATTCAATAATATAATCTAAGACTTAAACAACTGTTTATGCCAGGGTAGCTGTAATAAAATATAATGTGAGAAGTCCCTTATATCAAAACTATGTAATATGATAAAAAACAGACGAAAGTACTTGGATTGCCAAAACAAAAAGTATGATAGAGAATTTTAAGTGACGCCAGTACCTTTTCTACTTGTTTTATAAATTACTACTTCTCTACAGTATAGTTGACCAACGTGGCCAATACATAAAACAAAAGAAGTATCAAATAGTGAGACAGAGGAAAACCAAAAGTCAACTAGAAATCTAATTGTAGAATCTACTTTTGGGTGCACAGATGCACAAAAATACATACGATCACTAAGATTTTTAAGTTTATGAATGAAGCTGGCAACTGTGCTACAACACAAAATGCCCATTTTAGTTAGAGCACTAATTCACATTAGGGCTTAGTAGCGTAACAAAATGAAAGACAAGGCCAATGCGCACCCATCGTCCTGGCTTTGCAGAGGAAAGCACTATTGCAGAAAGGCTGAATGAAGTTATTTATGAGTTAGGTCTATCACTTCAAACCCAAAGTTTGAAGAACTATGGTTTTCAACTACAAAAGATAGTTATCAAGTAACTGCTTGTTGGACTACTAAAAGCGCTCAGAAGGTAGAAGAAACCACATCTACACTCAAGTTGGCACTGTGAGTTCAGAAGCGGGATAGTAAACTTCAACAATTTGGGGAGCTTGAGATATGCACACGTAGAAAATCGGAACGGATAAAACTTTTAAGCTAACAATCTGTCTACGCGATGGAGACAAGCTGTGTGTAGTTGGCTGGCGCGTCACTTTAATACTGATGGGCTAAGACTAGCAGGGGACGCTCAGCACACAATTTCCCGGCCAGGCTTAGCACCAGTTCTTCCATCAGCCATTCCCAAGTACTCAAAAGAAACGTTGAGCCCTCTTCCAACCACTTACCGTGCTTTCCTGGTTATATTCCTGTGGCTACTAGATGCGCTGGAACAAAATTCCGTAGAGAAATAAAGCAAGATGCGAGAAAAGTTTACTCAATGGAATGAGGTAAAAGGCTGCTTCCCCCCCACCCCCCACCCAACCAACAAGCTCCACTCCATCCACAGCACGTTCACTAAACACCTCACAGAAGTTTGACGATACAGGAAAAAACTGTTACTAAGGTGTTTTCCTTGGTGTTTCTCTCTTTGCAATAAAAAGCAGTCATCAATAGAATAACCAACTGTGACCTTCGCAAAAAAAATTTAAAAAGGCATAAAAAAAACTACTTAAGGCACCACCCTAAGAGTTACTTTCCTTTATACTTCGGTACTGCAATAGACTGGACAAATAGAAGAGCCATCAACCACCGGTTCGAGGACCTAGTAGTTCAGCAGAGCAAACTAAGGGGGTGTCCCGCAAGGGTGTCCAGGGAACCCCACAGCCCCGCTCCAGAGTAGCACTCAAGCGCACTGGAGCGACTCTTTTGTACCTTAGGAAACCAAGCCTTCTTATCAAGGTCCCACTCGTAGGGAGTGTCATCAGGCGGCTGTCCCAAAGAATCGGTTTCTCCAGACGGGTCATTCTGGGTGTCACCGTCCTTGGGGTCTCCGTACAATTCTTGCAGTCGCAACTGCTCATCAAACTCGTCGTTCCCGCTTAAGTTGTTGCCACTCATGTTTCTGACCTGGTCCCAGGGACACTGCTCAGAAAAGTGAAGAGGCCAAGACGACTCTGGAGAGGAGCAGAGAATGGGAGGTCGGCAGTGTCCGGAATGTGCGGTGCAGCCCCCTGGCCCGCCTCCCCGCAGCGCCCCAGCAATCCCTGGGAAGCCGGAGTCGCACCGCCCAGGCTCCGCCCTCCCGCCCGCCCCCGACGCGCGCGCATGCGCCTTGAGGCTGCGGGTGCAGGCGCGGCCACCCACCTGGCGGGCTCGGCGGGGCCTTGACGCCACCGCTCGGGCCAGGACGAGGCGGAAGCGCGCAGGCGCGCCGGCACTGCAGCCGCCAGCTCTGGAGGCACCCTAGCTTCCTCCCGCCACAACAGGAAATTACTGGAGCACGAAGTCCCCCCGCTCAGGCTGCTGCAGTCGCCATTAAACGCGCGCGCGGCGACGTAGTGGGTCGCGCCGGCACGCCCCCCTCTGGCGTCAAAGGACCGCGACGCCTGCGAGAGCCAGGGGCGGGGCTCCAAAGGTGCGCGGCCACCCCTTGTCCCTACGGGAACGCCCCAGCGATCCGCGACGACGCATCCTACAGAAATCCGTGACATCTCAGGAACCCTGGATTCGGTGGGGTCCTCTGCTGTTCGGACGACGCGATAGCCTGAAAAAAGACGCGGGACTCTTCCGGCAGAGCTGGCGCTGATTGGGCTTTGCGGCAGCCGCCATCTTGGGGAGGTGGGTGGGACCGTGGGACAATCTTCTCCCGCTTCGCGAAAGCCAGCTCCTTGCTCACGCAAATCTCCGCCCCTACGAATAAACCAAGTATTTATTTATTTTTAAATTCTTGTCCCTGGATCCACATGGCTTTTGTTTATCATATTAACCCAAACAACGTAGCAGGCTATTTGGGGGTCTGGTGAGTGAATGAGTGAACGAACGAGGGGCAGAAGGTTCCATCGCTTCCTAATCTCACCCCCTTTTTATGCAGCTGGTACTACCTTCAGGCTGCAGTTGGTGAGGGTAACGCTTGCCTACAACATACTGCAAGGGATCAGAGGTGCTCAAGCCTGGCACTTGAAGCTTGACTGTTAACATCCCCATGTAGAGATAAATACCACCTGGACCATGTGGCTCCATTTCTTCGTGTGTTAGACAGCTCACTAACTGCTCTAAGCAGAACTTTTTACCCAAATATTCTATGCATCTTCAAAAGTGAGGGGTTCCTCACTTTTAAAAAAAGGGGGGGCAGGTATTTACTGAACTATTAATTGCTAGGTACTGAGGGAGGTTCTGGGACAGGCAGTCAGGAAGACAGGCGCAGATCAAGGGAGAGACCCAATTATGGTTGGCAAACAATAATAGAAGTACTAGATACTGAGCGATTATTTTGTTTTAAAGCTCCTTTTATACTAAAAAACTAGAGAATTCTAAAGAACTCTTTTTATGTGGATTGCAACATTTGTTGCTGTTAACTATGTACAACTTTAATTCATTAGAGGTGGCAACGAACTCTGTATTGTGGGGGCCAGCCATGATAAGCTAAGTCTGGGCAGGTCACCCAAAAGAAGTTCTTTACTTCCAACCATTACCACCTGGGACTCTGGCCATCCATGAGTTTAAATAGAGTCTGGAGCGTCAGTAGTTTATCCAGAGACAACGCCTGGTTGCAAGAGGAACCACAGGCCAGGCCAAAGATTGCCCGACCCCCACCCAAAAGCAGACCATTCAAAGGAAATGCCTGGCATTCTGAGAGCTGTAGATAGAGACACCTGTCAGCGCACCTCAAGAGGACACCCCTAGACAAATGTCAACCAATCAGGGGCCCTGAACCTCAGAGCCCCTCACCCCCACCTGTACTACTATAAAAACCCTATTCTAATTGAGCTTGGGGCTCTCCGGATATACCAATACGTTCGAAGTGCAGAGAGACCGAGTTTGCAAACTTGATTAAAATAAAGGCTCTCTGTTTTTACATATGGTACTTGATCTCCTTTGTTGGCTTTTGTGGGGACCCCACAGATTTGGGCATAACATATATGTGTAAACATCTATATTATTTTTATTTTTTATTTTATTTTATTTTTTGAGACAGGGTTTCATCTGTAGCTTTGGAGCCTGTCCTAGAACAAGCTCTATGTAGAGCAGGCTGGCCTCGAACTCACAGAGATCCGCCTGCTCCTGCCTCTCAAGTACTGGGATTAAAGGCGTGCGCTACCGCCATTGCAGCCGCCACCGTCACCACCCGGTAACATCTGTATTATAACCCAGACTTGAGAGTAGGAAAACGCTTTCCAGAAGTTACTTCGATTCCAATCACCTTTGTTTGTAAATACACTGGATGAGGTGGGTTCTTGAACACCCTGGCTCCTTACAGACTGTGAATCTGATTTCAGCCTTAATGGTGGTTTTCAAACGCTACTTTTTTGTTTCCAAATATATTTATTTTTATGAGGTTCTTGTTTTTTGTAGAGCTATTGGAGAACTGAATTCATATGCATAGTATGGATTTTGCTAGGTTCATGTAAACATTACTAAATTCTTGCTTCGATCTGAGATATAAAGCAGCTCTTTTGACTAATGGGCTATTGGGCTTCCATTTCATTCTGGAGTATGTTCACAACACAGTAGAGATCATTACTGCACATGCCACACACTCCTAATGCCTGAAGTGCCCTCACACTCCCCTACAGGAAATTGGGTAAAAAAAATCCTTATGTCTAGGTTCCAGGTCACCTTTGCCCAAAAGCTTCCTGAAAGCCTGTGGACGACATAGCCCAAGGAAGCATTGCATTATGTACTAGATTTGCCTACCACTATAAGCTTATCCCGTCAAGTTTGAGTACAAACAGATGCAGCATCCGAGTAGAATGAAAGCAGACACCTATACAAGGTAAAAGGCATGACAAGGGCCTTCTGGGCACAAGTTCCCCCACCTTGCTACAAACTTTCTGGAAAAGTTAAAGAACTATACTAAGATGTGTGTGTATGTGTATATGTATATAGATACACTTTAGTGATATTTCATTTGTACTTTAATAAATAAAGCTTGCCTGAAGGTCAGGGCAAAGCAGCCACACTAGTCAGCCATACAAACTAGGCAGTGGTGGTGCACGCCTTTAATCCCAGCAGCCACACTAGTTAGCCATAGAGGCCAGGTGGTGGTGCACACCTTTAATCCCAGCACTAGAGAGGAATATAAGACTAGATGAGACAGGATCTCACTCTCACTTGGTCTGAAGATTTCAAAGAGGTAAGAGCCGTCTAGTGGCTTGGCTGTTTTGCTTGACCTTCAAGTTAAACACCAATATCTATCTCTGTGTCTTTATTAATTGTAAACACACACACACACATATATATGTATATATAATATGTCTAGGCATATTCATATTTATGTATATGAATGGCCTCTTGTTTGAGTGTGTTCTTGTCCCCACATCTTGTAATCTCTAAATTTAGTTTTGTGGGGGGGGGGGTCCTTCTGACAAAAGTGTTGATGAATCTTAAATATAAGATAATATGAACTGCAGAAATTCTTTAAAACTAAATTTGTTACTTCCAGGAGGTGTCCATTCTTAGATTGGGACACTTTTCATTTCACTGAGGAAGATGTACCCTCAGAACGTGTTTTGGTTGTACATACCTTTGTGACTGTCTCCATACTTCACAGAATACTGTTTCCTCAGTCTTAAGCCGGGGAAGACTATGAACAAATTTAGGACATATTCACAATTTGTTTTGCATGTGTCCATATCTGTCCCAATCTAGAACCATCACTAAAGAAATTAAATTGCTTGCACAACAATAAGCAATATGAATGTAATTGTGGATATTATGGCCACCTGTAAGGTTAGCCACAAGAGGTAAAACCAGTTATTCTCCCCAAGACAGACTGGGCATTTTAACCCTAATTTTCTAGCTATGAAAGGGGAAGGAACTGATAGCTAGGAAGCTAAGAAGCTGTTTTATCCATATTTCATCACTAACTCATGCAGAGCTGTAGTTTTATGAAACATGAAAACACTCTCTTGGCTTGAGTAGCCTGGTGCTTTTTAAAATTAGGGTACTAATTATTTATTGAGTCTGTGTATGAGAGTATACGTTATATGAAGTATGGATGTGGTGTGCATATGCGGGTGCACATGCATGGAGTCTCAAGGAGAGTGTCGTGTATTTTCCTTTATCACTTTCTGCCTTATTCCATTGGAGGGAAGGTCTCTTGCTGAACCCAGATCTTCTTATGGATTGTGGGGGGTTCTGTTTTGTTGTTGTTTGTTTTCAGCTGGGCCGGGAGCCAGCAAGCACCAGGGATCCCGTTGTCTCAGCCCCGACCTATGCTGGTGTTGTGATTGCACATGTATTCACAGGATCACATCTGGTCTGTGTGTGCTGAAATCCAAAATCTGGTCCCCATGCGTGTGCAGGAAGCACCCTTCAGTGCTGGGTTCTCTCTCTCTCTCTCTCTCTCTCTCTCTCTCTCTCTCTCTCTCTCCACAATCTGGTACATTTACAAAGTTCTTTCTCAAGTGTTACGCTCAAGAGAGTAAATGTATAAGGTTTTTATAATTAAGGAAAGTAAGGAAATAATGTATGCTTCTATGATTTAAAAAATAGTAAGTCCTGGAATTAAAATGTACGCTTATATTGTCATTATTTTTAGAATATAAAGTTACATGAAACCATTTAAACTTTATTTCATATTTATTTGCTCACCTCAGATGTTTTTACAACAATTTTGCTCACTTTAAAGCGATGTTAATGCGATATTAGCACCCCCAATGTAAGCCAAATTTAAGGACGTTTCAAGCCCAGGGTTAATATATGCCCCACCCACCCCCTTCTGAGCCACATAGTTAGCAGAAGTTCACCACGGCACAAGCCATTTAAAGCTCAAAAATACCAGAAACACTCTAAAATAAATCAAGTTTTTAAAAATACAATGTAACTATAGTGCCAAAGATAAACTCTAGTTTACATCAAGAATACATTTTCTGAAAGCACAAATTTAAATCTGACAGATCTACTGGCTACAAGGTTTTTTTCCCCAATTACAGTGAGTGACAAGCTTATTTGTGTTAGCAAGTTAGAGCAGAGGCTAGAAAGTCAGAGCTTACTCTCTGACCTCCAAAAGCAGAGCTGAGCTCTCGGACTCGGCACCCATCAAGTGGAGTAATATCAAGCAGGTGGGATGCGATGATGCTCGCACAGCCAGGTGATGGAGATCCAGAGTGGCAGTTCTGCACGTTTGTAGAGAGAGGGCACTGCTCACCCAGATAAAATGCGTTTCCTCTGAGGACGGCATTTCAGTCAATGACAGCTTAGAAACCTGGACAGGAATCTTCCTCTAGGGCCCATGGTCACACCACACTGACATGGTGGCCCCTGTTCTGCCTATTAGTAAGACAAATCCTTCACAATGTTTGTGAGAAATGGCCCTGCCTCGTTATTAAGCAATGGCAGTACAATACACTAAGCCAGGAAGTGTTGACCCAGTAAGGGAAGCACCCTCCGACTCTCAAACATTTTCATTTCAATTGCAAGAGTTCTTATGATGGAATGGTGACTGGAGGAAGAGAGTGGTAACTCTGTAATATATACATATATGTGTGTTTCATAAAACACCACGAGAGATGCTTTATCTCTTTTTGATCTCCTCATTTACAGAGTAGAAGCTCTAGATTTACGGCACACAGTAAGCACAACCACTAATTTTATGACAACCACACGAGTACAAGTGAGTGAGGAACATCAGGAGGGATCCAATTAGATTTTTCAACATTTCTCTTGTTCATTTACCATCCCTCCTATATACAGCGTTCTTCACAGTTGGCTGCCGTTTCTAAACCTGCTTTTCTCGACTTGCTGGGCTTCGCTGTGTTTAGAAAGCCCCAAATGGCATTACTGTTTTCACCCTGAAGGAAATGATGGTTTGTCGTTTACTCTCAGGGACAAGTCATTCTGAACACTTCAAAATAACTCCTGAACAACAAAAACCCAGGCACCATACTATGCCCAGCTTAAAGCTGGATACACGCAATGAGACTAAGAAACCACCTTTTCTTTCCTTAGTGGAAAAGCTAAACCTTATCCTCTGCCTTCTTCACGCCACAGCCACTGACCAGGGTCACACTAATGTCAGACACATGAGTGCTCCCAGTCCCTGGGACTGGCCCTATCACAGTGAGATCATTAAGAGGGGTGTCACCAAGAGAAGGCTCAGTCTGCTCTGCCTTGAAGCAGCAGAGCTGAGCTTTAAAGTGATCCTGGAAGGTCTTGCTGAGCCAGTAGAGAGCGAAGGGGTTCACACAGGAATTACTGAAAGCCAGCACTCGCGAGAAAACGGTGACGATGAAAGGGACATTCGAGGGCTCGTCATAGCTTTTGTAAGCGAACGAGTGGTAGAGATACAGGAGGTGATTCGGCAGCCAGCAGAGAGCGAACAGAGCCACCAGCACCAAAACCGTTCTGGCAATTCTCTTCCGGGATTCGATCTGTATGGGGAGAAAATTGCACACACACACAAAAATATCCATTTAGCTGGCAGAGATTAAAAAAAAAAAAACAGCCTCTAGATTGACATAGGAATTTACAGTTAACAAGCCAGCCTCCCCTCGAACACATGCTTATGAGCTAACTGGCTGGGACACATGGGAAGTCTGCCTGTGGAGATAGAATATGACAAGTTAATTGGCATGGTAACCTGTGATCTTGGTCTCATTAACTCTCATTCTGAGGCCTCCCACCATCCTCAGATGTTGAGATACTCTAGTTAACTCAAGCAGTGCTGTGGAATCCCCAGTGGTTTAATTTCACTAAAAGGAGAGAGTGATACTATTCAGAGCAGCTCCGCAGAGGCTGACAGACAGGCGAGAGCAGTCTTCTGCAGTTTAGGAAAGTTGTCAGGTTGGTACTAAAGTTGCTTTTAATCTATAGGGATTAAAATCATGTAGTCAGAGAGGAATAAAAACAAAATGGACCATCCATCATCTGTGAGAATTCTCCTATTCACATCTGTTAATATACAAGATGCACCCCAGAAAATAGAGGCTCAGACAGAGCAAAGATAACTGATCACATGGACACCAAGCACATCGCTTACATAGCTTCAGCTAGTCAACTGATAGATTACACAAAAGGCACAGTTCTTGCCCTCCCTCCTCCCTCCTCCCTCCTCCCTCCTCCCTCTCTCCCTCTCTCCCTCTCCCCTCTCTGTAAATGGCACTACTTCCCTCTTCTCCAGGATAGAAGCCTCCCTGACCACCAATGTAACAGGACGGTATTTGGTACCATCCTTTCATTTTGTACAGATTTATGAAAGGAGAGCACACCTCAGTCCTTCAATGGTCTTAATCTAGTGTGTGTGAGTCACTGTTCTCTTGCCATGGGCACTTCATTTCACCCACTCCAGACCTCAGGTTGCTCATCTGTAGAGAAGTCGTTTCCAGCGAGTAATGTCAGATGACTCTTGCCAGTTTCAGCATCCTGTGCCTTTCTACTACTCTGTCATACTTGCTAAAGCAAATGATGCTTGGCTTTATAAACTTGCGGTATGTGGATTCCCCTACTGTCCTATAGGATAGGCTTTTACTGCTCCCACACTTCAGCTACCCCGTCTATAATACCTATCGCCTCACCATGAGTACCGTCAGGAACTATGCTGGGAGTTTTATCTCCTGGTGTCACTCAGAGGGGCTCAGAGAGGTCCAATAACTTGCTCAGCACTGCTCAGTGTGTGATAGATACTTTGGGGACTGGATCTCTACCCAGATCAATGCAATATAGCTCACTGAAAGGTGGTGCGGGGGCTAACTTCTAAATTCAGGCTGTATTTGCAGGAGTAACAATTCATAACATACCTGCTTTCGGGCATGTCTTTGTTCCTCAGTTGGTATATTCAAGGTGCTTTTGTAAAGCGTCTTGGCAATCAAAGAGTAATAGACAGAGATAATTGAGAGCGGGATAATATAGAACACTAAGAAACACAACAGAGAATGTATTTCCCGCATGAGCCTCTCAGACGCAGCATAGGAGTTACACGATTCAATGGTCACATTTCTTTTAGCATCTCGGACAGGGTACACATCTGAGAATATAGCCTCTGGCAGAGCTAATATCATAGACATGATCCAGATGCCACCAGCTTTCGCATAGGTCTTCAGAACAGCATTGGAGGGCTGCCTCTCTAGAGGCTTCACGACGGCTTTGTATCTAGAAAGACATAATCACAAGCAGAGTTGGAATCAGCGACACGTGTGACTTTAGAAATCATACAGTTCTTCCTCCTTTCCAGTCATATAGAACCAACTAGAACTGGCTGTGTTTCCAAAGACCCAGGAGATAGCCAGTGATTTATGTATTCTGATCAGCTTGTCCTTTATTCACTCCTATGAGACACTCTAGATCTGTGACTCTGTAATTTTGTGACAGACCCCCTATTTAGAACCAATGTTTTCAACAGGTTTCTCTGTGTGACTTGAGAATAATTCATCACCTATATGATGCCGTAAGTATCCTAAAGAAGTTCTATATATGTAAGTGACTCATGTTAATCGAATTAACTTGCCTGGATGAGTAAGCAGTCTTCACTCTGTCTAGATTCCCACCAGGAAGAAGCAGAGAGCTCACGTTTTTCCCATTGATAAGGGCTACTTCCTTCCCTAAGCTAATGAATCAATGGGGGATTAGGGTAAAATCAGAAGCTAGAGCCCATGCAATGATGCCCCCCCTTCAGACAAAAACACCTTAAAACCTGTAGCCTTTACAGGAGTCTGCCCTCAAGAATCTAGACCAGTAAAGCAACAACCTCATCAAGATGATCATAATAATAATGATAATAACAATGACACATTAAGCTTTTGCACCTGTCAGATTCCAGAATCCAGAGCCTTCCTTTCAGAACTGCTGGGCACTGATGACCTATAGAGTCTTGGAAACATTTGAAAGCATTGCCTTTGATATTTAGAGGCACATTTTTCACATTTTCATGCTTATTCTGCAATAGTTTATTAAACACACAATATTCAAACTGAAAACAACCCTAACATGGAGCCCCTCCTCCACGACAGTGAGACTGTTTCACATGCTCTGGCCACAGGACTCTAAAAGTCCATCAGAATTAATTTATTTCTCAGAGAATGAAAATGCCACCCCATGCTTATAGAGAAAACAGGTAGAACTAAGTAATGACACGACACCCAATTACCAGGGCACGGAAAAGCTCACTGTTTTCCCTCTACTAGCTAATCTGAGTACTTTCAAATAAATTGGATGCATTTTTCTCTCTTTTCCATCCTGCTGGTACATGCTAATGCACGCACAGTCCATTTCACACCTATGCCCGTGTTTTCATGTAGACTCTGTTATACCACTAGGCTGCACTAATGTATAAAGCATGAGTATTTTTCTTTGCACCTGCAACAATTTTCCTGACTTAATAAGCCGGAGGAAAATAAAAACACCGTTTGCTATTCTTTCAAGCAAACAATTACATTTCAAAGAAAAGAAAAACCTCCTGCCCAGAGCATATATTTTCAAGCACTCTTCAGATGCTAACAAAGGCATTTTGACATTTTTTTTCTCTAACTTTTATTTTAAAATGCTACTGGATTTTCCAAGCTTACACCGTGTAAGAGAAGCTTACCGGTAGCCGGTAAACGCTAAGCACAAGCTTTTCTTTTTTTTTCTTTTTGCCTAATTTCCCATCCCAGCAATAGAACAGAGAAAAGCAACTCACCTGTCAGCGCTGAGAATTGTTAGAGTGAACACGGACACACCGACCGAAGTGAGCCGGATGAAGGAGAGCACTTTACAACCGAGCTTCCCAAACAGCCATCCTCCTGCCAGGTAGTGAGTTGCATCCACGGGCACACAAGTCAGCAGAAGTAGTATATCTCCAAACGCCAGGCTGGTGATGAAAATATTTGGAACTGTTTGCATGGATTTAGTCTTGAAAAAGACTTTGATGAGGATGGCATTTCCGAGGATGCCCACTGAAATGATCACAGCATAAGTGATGTAGATGCCACACAGTGCTTCTGTTCCTGGAGAGTTGTCTCCGGTCCATCCTTTATGTGTGGTATCGTTGGAGACGACAGAGCTGGAGGTTTCTGTGTCATTGGTGATGGAAATTAAAGTCTGATTAGATGACTGAGGCTCCCTTTGAGACATGTCTCCTGCACTCTCTGCCTTCACTACCTCCTCTCTGCTCAGTTCAGATGTAGTTGACTGTCACGTCTAGTGCCTACGTCTAGTAATGAGCTGGTGTCAGGAGAAGAGAAGAGACCGGAGTGGAAAGAAAGCCCAAGACATCCGGTTACTTCTTCCTTTTCAGTTCTTCTGCAAGTCCCAGCTTGGTTGGCTAAGCGCTTACAGATCTGGCACTAGGAAATGGGAGGTGGAGAATGAAGGAGTCTCATTGGTATTCCTATGACATAAGATGAGGAAGGGTGCAAAAGAAATGTCCTGCCTATGCTTTGCCATTTGGGGGTGTATAGTCCCTTGAATAATATTAGTAAGGCTTATTAAGCCATCTGATTGTTTACTAGAATCACCTGTGTCTTAATTTTTACCCAGCCTGGTCTAGATATATCTTGGTGATTTTTTTTTAAAAAAAAAAGAGACAAAACAAACAAACAAATAAACAAACAAAGCACCTCACCATCTCCCATCGCATGGTGGTTTCATGCACTCCCTTTTACATGACAAATAAGGATAGATGGCCCCCAAAGTACAAACTTGAACCCAATCCTCAAAATTTAATATCAGAGAGACTATGAAGCGACAAATCACTCACACCTTGACAGAGCTCATGTCACCTCCCAAAAGCAATAATCCGGTGACCTGGGCTTAGCATCTCACTCTGACACATGATAATTCCCAGGCTTCAAGTCCCTGGGGCTGAGCTATATCATACCAGAGCAACCTGTAAGTGATGAAAACCCCAGTGGACCAGCAGTCACTTTGTTCCTTAGTGTCTCAATAAAAACAGGGTTTCCATTTGACTGTCTGTCTAAATAGAAATCTTTTCCAAAAAGAGCATTTAAAGGAGTTGTCTCTCTAAAAAAAAATGACTCAAATGAACCTGCCTTTTAACCAAATAATCCAGAATAATGCCTCTCAAGATCTTGACCCAAGTAGCGTTGGAAGAATGAAAATTATTCTTTTCTTTCCAGTGGGGGAAAAAAAAACCCTGCAGATTATTGCAGAGATAAGGAGCATGTAGAGGAAGTTAGCATCAACTAAAGAAGGTTAAAAAAATTAAGGCAACCACTCCGGCACCAAAAAGAAAGGCCAATTTTTACAGGAAATGTATATAGGTGTGTGTGTGTGTGTGTGTGTGTGTGTGTGTGTGTGTGTGGTGATGTGGTGACTGGGGTGGTGTTTGGGCATGGAAGTAGTTTGAAGGCAGCTAAGAGACATTCTCTAAAATTATCTAATTCAATGGCCGCGCTCAGGTAGGAAGAACTTAGCATAACAAGGTGTTTAGAAATATAGCCGTGTTAGAAATCGACCTCGAACTGAAAAAAAAAAAAAGCACTCAGAAAACCGATGAACCAAATAGTAACAATGGTTACTGTTAATCATGAGAGAATAGGTGCTGGAAATTCTGTGAGAAAGTCCAGTGAATAAGTTACACCAATGACCTGGTTAACTTGAACCCTCTATACCATCCTCACCTCTGTCCCTTAGGAAATCATCGCCAGTTTGAGTCACTGAGCTAAGTATATGCTTTTCGTAGCAATCATAAGGGAGAGTGTCATAAACACTTGAACCCCTAAACTTTTGTGTGTGTATATATGCAGTGGGAAGGATTCTGTCCACTGGACCGGGGCTTTAAAATAATCCCAATGGCAAGTCAAAGTATCTTTCCACAGTTCACATTTCAATGAAGACATGTCTCTGGGATTCCTGCTTATCTTTTAGCAGAGAGTGAATGGGATCTCCCAACTCACACCCCAACTACCTTCTCCACATCACCGCTTTATAAGAATAAAATGTAGGCACGTAATTTCCAAAACCAACTAAATTCCTACAGTCTCAAGATGCTTTCAGCTGCCTGCAGCCATCAGCATCCTTTCCTTCCCCTTTCTCCCTCTCTCTTCTTTCTGATCCAGAGAAGGCAGGAAAGAGTGCCAGCATTTGGAGTTGTGCTGGAACAACGTGGGTGTGTGTTGTGTGTGCATGTATGGGTGGTGTGTGTATTGTATATGTGTGTGTGCATGTGTATATGTTTATGTGTGGTGTGTGTGGTGTGTGTATTGCATATATGTGTGTATGTGTATATATGCATGTGTATTGTGTGTATGGTGTGTATTGCATATATGTGTGTATGTGTGTGCATGTGTATGTGTGGGGGAGGGGGTGTAGGGGGAAGTAGAAAATCGAATACATGTTACAGGAAAGCAGAAAGAGGCTACTAGGACTATAGCACAAAGTACTGGAAGGGTCCAGGGTGGGACAGGGGTTGGGGAGAGGAGTGCTGGCTTTTATACCTCTGCGCAAAGAAAAAGTGTAAGTTTCTTTACTATTACTTAATGGGATTTGATCAAGAAGATGCAGTTTGGCTTGTGAATGTATTCTGCAATAACAATTCCCATTACTACCAGCCTCTCTGTTTCATTCATAATTGCACGCCCCTAAATTTTATCTGCACAATTTCCTACTTCAAGAAGACACAAATACTCAGAATGGCCTTTGCATAGACCAAGTGAAATAAATACAAACTGTATTGTACATTCTAAGAGTTGAATTCTTCAGTTGAACTTTCTAAGTGGAGTGTTTTGTTAAAGGCAAATTCTCATCCTGACTAAATCTAATGCCTCCCTAAAAGTGGGCATTTCTGGAGGCTATTCCCACATGTAGCTCCCCTGGACCCCGCTCACACATGCCAACCTCATATGCTGTGGTCAGTGTGAACTACAATTACAATTGAGAAAAACCTGCGCTGGCTAAAATGCTTAGGCGTTCTGAACACTGAGGTCCAAATTATAAGGCAGGTGAATTTATTTATCTCTGTGTGGTTTTGTCTCTCTTCACAGTAATCTTTCTTTTTCGGGAATTTTCTCCCATAGCCCCAGTCACAAGTCCCAGCTCCACACAGCTTACTTTCAGGCTTTTACTTATTAATCCTTGTTTAAGGTGCTTCAATTAATGAAGACCAGATGGCCCCACAATTCTAATCTTAGATATCTACCCGAAATAAATGAAAAACATATCCACACGGAGACCAACATGCAAACGGTTGTGGAAGAATTTTTCACAAAAATAAATTATAAATAACCTGAAGGCTCTTCGGTGATAGAACAAAAATAGCAATAATTCTTTAATAGTGGAGTACTACACAGCAATGAAAACAACAAACTTTCACTACCTGTTAATGTCAAACATATGTGCAATGAAATACAGCAGACATGATATGATTCTTTAATGTAAAACTCTGGAAGAGTTGAAAAATGGAAAAGACATATATAGGACATCAGCAGTTGCCTGGGTCTGAAGATTGGAATGGGGGAGGATTACTGAGGAGCATAGGAAGCAACTGGGCATGCCGGGGTGTTCTAAATCTATGTCATGTGGTATAATAATAGTTGCCGGTTTGTAGAAATTAATTAAAATGCAGACCGGACACTCTCAACTGGCTGAGTTCATAATACAAAGAGTATAGTTCAGTGACATTTGAAAAACGTGCCAGAAAAGTAAAACCAGGTCTAGATGCCTTAAGAAGATATGGACGAGGAAGGCACTTTTAGCAGTCTCCACAGCATTCCACCAGGACGAGAGCTCGTGCTTATACGAGACACAGGGGGTGAGAAAGACTTAGCACCTAACCTTAAAACTTGATGCAAAAGTTAAGGAAACACACGAGCCGTCCATGCAATCTGAATTTCTTAGTAAGACATGCTTGCTCACATGGGATATTTAGTTTCTTGTCAAGTCTTCTACCTCAAACACTTTTGAATACCTATAAAGATAGTGAACGGTTCCCAGCTGTTACGGGCAACTTTGTAATCCTTCTGGGTCTTTCAAGTGGTTTTTACTGCACTCATAAGTGGATAGTCTACCTGGTATCATTGCTGCCTGGAGGTCCACCAAGTCATACACTCTCCGTGTCACGCCTCCAAGCCTACTGTCTTTTTCACAATTTCCCCAAGCAGTGCAGTCCTCTCCAGCGGCCACCTCTGGTATGCTAGACCTCTTTCTTTTCCATTCAGCCTGTGAAGGCATGGAAACTCCTCTTACCCATTTTTTCCCCCAGAAGAATCAGGCTAATGATGCCCTTATTTAAACAGAGTCAAGACACTCCATAGGGTTACTTTCGTGTTTCTACCTCCCCACCCATCAGCCGCCTTTGTTCGCGCCATCCATTGGATGTCACTACTGCTTTCACGGGATTGATTTTGCTGTTTCCGTGTGTATTTGTGAAAGCTGAAGGGCTGGGGAAAGCAAGGCACCAACCTGAACCATGGTTGGAGGTTTCTGACTCTGTGCTCCTAACCTCCCCTATCACAGAGAGGTAGCTTCAACCAAACCACAAGCTTTGACTAGTTCCGGCAAAGCATACTGCCTAGATCCACTCCCAACAAGATGATTTCTCAAGATGCCATCAGCATTTTGTCGGCCTAGGGTGGAGGCTGTCCTAAACAAAAGTTCCCCGGGTCCTCAAGAATTCTGACTCTTTAGTGGCTTAGATGAAGCGTATGCCTCTGAGGAACCTCTACTAGGTGTTTAGGATGACGGTGTATTCTCAACCAGAGCCTTCCTGAACTACCTGAACTCTAACTCTTCCTGCATGGAAAGAAATGTTAGGTCAATGTAGCTAGAGACAGAGATGAAGCCGATTTTGCAAGTTGTCAAGAGAGGGACTTTGCTCCATGTTTAGAATATGATAGAAAAAGGCAAAGGTGGAATGTTAAACCCAGTGCTGAGAAGAACCACGAAAGTAAGAAAAAGAGCTTGAAACAAAAACCAGAGAGTGACTTGGAACTCCTTCAGACTCTTTTTCCTTAAAACCATGACTGGGAGTCAGGGGGCATTGGTGGTGCACGCCTTTAATCCCAGCACTTGGAGGCAGAGACAGGTGGGTCTCTGTGAGTTCGAGACCAGCCTGGTCTACAAGAGCTTGTTTCAAGACAGGCTCCAAAACTATAGAGAAACTTTGTAACAAAAAAAAAAAACAAGCAAAAAAAAAGTATGACTGATTATGTGGACTAAGTGGAGGCAGGGACTGACTAGAAGGGTCTGCACTGTGACTTTCCCAGGCTGCGCGAACCCTTGGCAGTGAGATTGCTTTCCCAGACCACACTCACACTCAGAACCTCTCTCTCTTAGAAGATAGGCTTCCAGGCTGTGGGGCTGTGTCTGTGTATCTTTATTATTGGAATGCTACTTCCGTGTCAAGACAAATCTGTGGTAGAAACTCAGAGGGTGTAGAAAATAAAATAGTAAACACAATGACATACAAACTAAATATCACTTCTAGGAAAATAAACATGAGCTGTGACTAATAAAGACAGCTCAAGGTCTGAAGATGCAGAAAAGTCCTAGCAGGAAGAGGACTGGGAACTCCCCAGTAAGTACAAGAAATGACCATAGCACTCTGACTCTGTAATTGTCCTTCCATTCATATCGCTTTCTTTTGTTACTTCTGGGATGCCTTGGTTTCACATAATTCACTTTCCTTCCAGCAGAGTAAATAGCTCTGTGTGCCACCTAGCTCATATGAAAGCAAGAGGGACAGTCCCTGTCTGTCCTCAGCAGGCAGCAGGTTGCCTTGGCACCAGTTAGAAGGAGTAAAGACTAAATTGGGTGTTTGCTGCACAACCTGCCTTTCGTAGGCAGAGCCATCCTCATGTGGCAGTGGCTTCCCAGAACAGGGCTGCCAGAAACACTAAGGTCCATCCTCTATCCCACCTGGACTCTACGATGCCTGTTCTCCCTCCTATGAGATCCTAGAAACTGGACAGCTATGCTATGGTGCGAGCGATGGTGCAAGGCTGGGGAGAATGTGCTGTGTTCAGTTGCCTTCTGTATGGGGTGGAGGCTGTTCAGGCATCTTTGGGTCAGCTAGGGGCTCATATGGGCAGAAGGTTGTGAAATGGACACCCGCACAGTAAGCTGAGGTTGCTTAACAGGAGGGAAGAGAAAAAAAAAGCTGTCAAAATCCTTCCAACCCTAGTCTACTTTTCTTTGTCTTTCAGAGTATATGACACTGTTTATAAAAGGACAATAGAATGAACTGTTTTCAAGATCTTTCGAGCACAACACATATCTGAGTGCTCATCCATAGGCTACATTATGACCCCCTGGAAGAGCTTGAAAAGTTATACCATCACACACACACAGACACAGAGAGAGAGAGAGACAGAGATAGACAGACAGACATACACACACAAACACACACAGAGAGACAGAGACAGACAGACACAGACAGACAGACAGACACACGCACACAAACACAAACAGAGAGAGACAGAGACAGACAGACACACACACACACAAACACACACAGAGAGAGACAGAGACAGAGAGACAGAGACAGACAGACACACACACACAAACAGAGAGAGACAGACAGACAGATAGACACACACAAACACAGAGAGAGACAGAGACAGACAGACAGACATACACACACACAAACAGAGAGAGAGACAGAGACAGACAGACAGACATACACACACACAAACAGAGAGAGAGACAGACAGACAGACAGACAGACACACACACACAAAACCATGAGTACCAAAGTGGGTAAGTCGGTAAATCCAGAAAATCAATTTTCCAATGTTACCACTCTAGAAGCTTCTAGAATCCAACTTTCACTTCTTTGTTCCAGACCCTGTCTGGTTAGCTCTGTTCTTTAGCTTCCGTTTTATGTGGAGGTAGCTATATTTGACTTTTATGGAACTAAGGTATTGGATTTAGCTGATTATTATTCTTTACTATTTCTCTGGGTTTCAAGATAATGAATCTGGGACAGGCACTTGAACCTTTGGCAGTGACTAAATGGCGCTCGGTGATGAAGACTTGAGGATATACGATCATGACTTGGAGACATATGAAATCAGAACATGGAAAACAAGGGTTCCAGCTCTCCCCAAAGCAATCCTCCTCTTTACACAAGGATCAGGGCATCCCCCCCCCAATCCTTTATTCTGCTTTCTTCTTTCACCTCCAAGCCTAGATATTCTAACTACCAGACTGTCCTTTCTTAGGTAAACTGAGGCAGGGCAGCTGCATTTCTAACTCCGTAGCGCTCAGGACTGGAAAGACTGTCTGCCTTGCAGTGTTCCCAGACCCTCTTCTATTGCCCGTGGGAGCAGGTGCACACTGATTATCAGGGGCATGGATCCGAAATCAACCTCCTTGATGATGACGAGGAAGACACCTACAGGGAGACTTACTGGGAGTCGGGAGTCGGAGAAAGCTGGAAATGGAAGGAGGAGTGTGCTCTGGGAAGTCTCGAGCATGGTCCAGAGGCCTCGACTGCTTTGTACCTATGCACCTTGGTGTTCTTTTCTCTTTTTTAAGGGGGCTAGGACTGAGCAGATGCCCCAGACCTTGCCAAATGCCAGGAAGCAGAAGTGCTGTTAGAGTCTCAATTTTTGGAGCCTTGCCTATTTCCTATACAAGCAACTGTGTGCCGACCAAAGGGAGCTTAGATCAGAACCTCCCAGTCTTGATGGCTGGTTGGGAGAAAGCACGGAGAGGGGATGGGTAGAATTACCCAGGCAGGGTTTGGGCATTGTCAAGGAAACAGTGGTAACAACAAAGACATGGTGCCTGTCACGTCCCTATTTAACTCCCTCTCCTTCACTGATGGTTGCCCAATTAGAGACTTGTAAGTTCACCAAGCACACAGGAAGCTCCTTTATTTGCCACAAATAACAGAGAATGTATTCTGACCCTGAACATAGGTGCCAGAGATCCGTTCTCTGGACTAGAGCAGCTGTGGCCCTGCCTTCCCAGAGGCAGGCGTCTGGAATTACTCCCAGCTTTTCTGACATCCTTGATCTCTATCTATGGAGAAGGGATGAGTGTGGGTGGTAATTTGTGGTAGGAAATCTGCATCAATAGTCATCCTTACCTTGTGTGATGGGCTAAAAGACCACTTACAGGCTGATTTGCCAAAAAGGCTGACCCTGTTAGGGCCTTCTGAAAGTACTCTGGAGACTGGTAAGAACAGTAATGGAAAAGTTGCTGCTTTGTCCCTAACAGCACCTCCTTCTCGGGCCCTTTTCACTATGCCCATAGATCCACTGTTTACCGTCAACTCTTCGCTTTTGCCTGTACAAACAGGAGCCTCAAAGCCCTTTCTCTTTCCCTGATTTATCTTTGTCTAGGGAAGAAGTGTGCTGCTTAAGATGGGAAATGAGTTTGGTAGGACATGGCTTCTAGGGCTCTCAAGCGGGTTCCAAAAAGGAAGCAGCCAGAGAAAACTAAGCATTGCGCTGGAACAGCCGCCTGGCGTGCGACTAAAGTAGAGACATGTAAAGGAAACACTCGATGATTTGCAGGGCATACAATTCTTTCACGGGTGCTTTAAATCAGACAGCATGCACTATGACTACTTCTGATGCGAGCCACAGTGAAGGGCAGGTTCGCCTCTCTTTTTGACTTCAGCATAACCTCTGTCCTATCTTATAAAAAAAAAATGACGACAACAAAAACCAGTCCAAATTGAAGAAGCCAGTGCTCAGAAAGAACATCTCTGCTCTTGGTGCCTAAGTATCCCCACACCTTCCTTTCTTATACTTGCCACTATTCGCTACCCCTGCTCTAATGGGAGAGCGGCCTGCAGTCAAGGCCTCCATTCCTAACATCACTCTCCTAACTTCCCCCCACATGAAGATATCAGGGAGCAAAATTCCATGGAAGCCGACTTTGGAGACTGGACTTTTGGGGTCCTCTCAGCCCAGGTTGGTGTCATAGTTACGATGTTTGGGAAACAATACTGTTGATAACTAAAATCAATCATCTTTTCTCATGGTGTGGTCCCTTGCCCACTGTGGCCTATCCTGGATGGAAGAGTTCACATTGGTTCCACACCTCCAGTCTCTCTGCTTCCTAGGCCTCCCCCTTTTCTTCCTCCCCTTACCAGTAGCTCCTGGGAGTTGAAAGACTGTCATGGCTATGGTAACAGCTTTGTGGGCATGTGGCCTGTATGTTCACATAGAACCGAGTGCTTAGAAGACCCCTGTGCCTACTTTCATTCTCTTAAATTTCCTAGACATTTGTGAGCACTAGGTCTCATATTTTCATTTTTCCAGACCCCTCAAATTCTGGAGATAGTGCTATGCTGTTGCTGGGGGCATGAAGTCAAGTGGGAAACTGTACCCACCACACCCCCAGCCAAACTAATCCACATTTTGGGTTTGCAATTCATGATCCCTTCTCCATCACCCTTTCCGCCTTTGCAGCACACCAAGCATCCTATCTAAAAGCCACTTTCTGGGGAGATCTCAGCTTAAGCCTTGGCTCCACCTCTTTACAGCTTTCTGTGAGCACCTTCAGGTCAGGTGGTGACTTTTCTGTCACCAAGAAGGATGTGACAATTCTACAACCAGAGTCCTGTGATCTCCTTTGAAAGGCTCTCCTCCGGCAGGCAGCGGGGAAGAACTCTGAGCAAGAGGACTTGTGATGGAAATGGAATTCGATTCTCTAGAGTTTGTGAGCTTGGCATTGTAGTGAGTGTCCCAGCCAGGCTTCTGTGCCATGAAGGCTGATGGGAACCAGCCCTTCCCTGAAATTCTCCTGACCCCGGAAGGAAGACTCAGAGGCAGGACACATCTCAGCACTGAAGTTATTAGGAAGACGGAGGTGTCGATCTGCAGCCTTCTCTGTTTTCCTTCCTTCCTGCCTGCCTGCCTGCCTCCCACCCTCTCTCCCTCCCTCCCTTTCTGTCTGTCCTCTCTGCTCGTCCTTTTTTCTCCTTCTGTCCTCCTCTTCTTGCCACTATCATTTATTCCCTCGTTGTTTTTGTCCTATTATTTGATAAGTCTGTGAAGCTGACCTGACTTCTAGAGTACCGGCTTGTAGGTCAGGATGAGGTGCCTTAGCACCTTACCGGAGGACCAGTCGAATGCCCCCAGGAGAGCATTGCACTTTGCCTGCTCAGGTGGCCTGTATGGGCTACATTAGCTCATATTGGCTATGTTTGGTGTTCTGATGCCACCACCCAGAGCCCCAAATTCTCTAGGGTGGTGGAACCTCTGGTTTTTTTTTTTTTAAGAGACATTCCCTGTATTATTTCTCTCAGAATATTCTCCATACCCCATCTTAGTGCTAAAGGAAGAGGGCATTTGGGGAGACTGACGTCTTGGCCCGGATTTAGGTGGTCTGAACTCAGAAAGACAGTGGGAGCAGGTGGCACCAAGCATAAGTGGGAGGTCGCAATACTTGAAAGCTTTTACTAGAAATACCTCTGCTTTTCTTTAATTCAAACCTGCCTCAAGGTCAGATGAAAAGGCGCGGTGTGTCCACAGCAGGCAATTGTGGGCAGTGGAATACACACCTCTGCTGAAAGGCATGGGGGGAGGCTCTCAGGGAGGGAGGGAGGGAGGGAGGGAGGGAGGAGGCGTACTGGGGCCAGGAATTCACTAGCGAAATACAAGGAAAACCCAGAGCAGTGGTTGTGAAACGGTTTTGAGTTGGTTGGTTGGTTGGTGTTGGGGGAGGGGTTCATTTATTTATTCGTTTCCTTGCTTGCTTGTGTTAGTAGTCAGGCATCTGTACTGGCCTGCTCTTGGGGTCCTGACAGGACTTGTCCTCAGCTGCAGCCACTAAGAGCACTTCCTGTTCACATTCACTTCGTTCCCTTTTCAAAGAGCCCTGCCTGCCTCTCATTCTCTCTCTTTCTCACTGTCTGTTCCTCTCTCTCTCTCTCTCTCTACTTCTCTGTTGTCCCCCCCAACCCGCCTCCTCCTCTACTACTCCCTCCCCTTTCCTCTTTTTACGTTTCATTTCCTCCTAATAAAAAAACCCTCTACATGAACTCTATTGCATGGCATCTTTCTCTCACGTGCCACTATTTTAAAAATTACAACAATTCGTTTATGTTAAGACAGGCTAGGCTGGAACCTTCTAGGTAAACCAGCCTGACTTTCTGCCTCTGGCTTCTGAGTGTTTGGATTATAGGTTTGTGTCCCCATGCCATGCCTAGTTTGAACCTCAGGATGGGTATCACACTCTACAAAGCAGATTTTGGTCCCTAACAGAAAAGTCAACTAGTACAAGGCTGGCATGGTGTCACACAAAACAACAAAACCTGTAGACAGGAGCCTGGGCACCCTTTCCTGAACACTCTGAGCTTGAGCCCTCATTTTCTCTGAAGTTTTCCCCTGCCCCTTTCTCCATGTGGCTGCTTACAAATGACATGCTTTCTTTTTCTTCCTACAGCAGCTGCTGAAATTTTTGGCGTGTTTCCCTCGCATCTTTTCTTTTAAACGCCAATAAAAAATGTCCTTGAGCTTCAAAAAATAAATAACAAAATAAAAGGAATAGGTTGGCTATAATACAGTTCTTACTCTTGTCTTCTCAGCTAGCTAAGTGCAGTGACCTAAAAGGTTTGGAACAACTCTCCTGGCCACTGATGAACACTTACCCTTTCTTGCATTTCAGGCTGCTACTCACCTTGGGTTTTATCTTGCCTGGGTGGTGGGACCCTAGAATGTGAAAGCTTGGTTCCTCTGGCAGATGAACTGCTAACCATAAAGGAATAGGATGGTCCACATTAGAGCTGTCTCTCCTACAATTTGCTGTGTCTGTTAGGGCCCCTAAGACAAACTGCCCACGGAGGGGACTATGATGACCGAACTAGCCTAAGGTGTGCTTATGGTATATTCATATCGAATTATAAAAGTCACGACAAAAGATGATACGATGCCTTAAGGCAGTGGTTCTCAACCTCCCAAATGCTGTGACCCTTTAACACAGCTCCTCATGTTGTGGTGACCCCCAACCACAAAATTATTTTCAACAGTACTTCATAACTAATTTTGCTACTATTATGAAACATAATATAAGTAGTTTTAGAGATAGGAGTTTGTCAAATGAGTCACTTAAGATGCCGTTCCTACCCCTTTCATAAAAATTCAAATCCTCCTGTGTATAGCGAGACCCATCTTTGATGCCCTGTAGCAGAAGCCTTAATATAATCCTGTTGACTGCATAAGGCCCTCACCCTTATGGAAGTCACAGGACGCCAATGTACATCAGTCAGTGTTCAATAGGAAACTAACTTCCAAGGAGTCATTTAGTATTATGGCTCCAGAAACCCAACACTCTGAGACTGTGGTGGAACTGCAGACCAAACTCCTTAGCTTCCACAGCAAAATAAAAGGCTAAGGAAGGTGGGAATGTATCAGGACATGTGAACTAGCATTCCATGGAAGAAGAAGCCTGACACCACAAACAAGGTGGTGGTGGTGCACACCTTTAATCCCAGCTCTCGGGAGGCAGAGGCAGGCGAACCTCTGTGAGTTCGAAGCCAGCCTGGTCTATAAGAGCTAGTTCCAGGACAGTCAGAACTGTTACACAGAGAAACCCTGTCTCAGAAAAAAAAAGGAGGAATAATAAGCCACAAAATGGTGGTTTGAGGCTAAGAAACAAAAGTACAGCATGAAGGCTAAGATTTTTATTATGTTGGCAATGAAAATTTCAATTTGATTAGTTTACATGCAAGTTTTCATACAAAGAAATTACATACAATTAAAGATTATCTATTACAGCTTTTAACTTCTATTTTAAACTCTGGGTATATGTATGTGAGTGTGTGTGGGTATATGCCCATGAGTGCTGGTGCCCACAGATGCCAGAAGTGCCCGATTCCCGTGGGATTGGAGTTATAGGCAGCTGTGAACCATGAAATATGGATGATGGTAACCAAACGGATCTTTTGAAAGAGCAGTACACTCTTAACCACTAAGTCCCTCCAGCCCCTATTACAAATTTTTAATAATAAATCTGAGCTACAATTGTTCCTTTTCAAGCTCTACCAGGTGGTGAGTATCTCACCTAATGACCATTAGCTAGTTCCCAATTAACGTTTCTATTGCCCTCTTTTTTTTTTTAAGCTAGGCTGACCTTGAACTCAACGGAGATCCACCTGCCTCTGTCTCCCCAGTGCTGGGATTAAAGGCATGTGCCACCACACCATGCTCCTATTGACACCTTTAAAAGGACCTGTTTACCATACATTCCTTGAAAAGGTCCTCTATTTCCAGCATTGGCGGTGCGAGAGAATTGTCTGTATTCTGTCAATCATGTTTTAAATAAATGCTGATTGGCCAGGCAGAAAGTATAGGTGTGTAAACCAGATAGGAAGTAGAAAAGGAGAATGCTGGGTAGGAGGAAGCCTATTCCTCACAGTCCAGTCCAGTACCGAAGAGGTACTGAGCCATTTGGCTAACATAGATAAAAGCAATGGGTTGATATAAGTGATAAGAGGTAATAAGAAGCCTGAGCTAATGGGCCAATCAGTTTATAATCTTATGGAGACCTCTGTGTGATTTTCTTTGGGGCTTGCTGCCTATGTGGTACTGGGCGGGACGGAAATCCCCACAGCTGGCCCTCATGTTACACATTGGGATTTTGCAACCCAACAGATAGTCCACTTACACCAGAGCGGTACCCAGGGCCAGTAATTTCAGTCACCAAACCACTTCAAGAGAAGCAAGACAAGTGCTGAGTGGGATTAGGGTGTTCTAATAAGTCTACCAGTTTGATAGAATGCAGAAGTGCCCCTCACAGCATCCCCAGAGACCTACCTAGATGCAAATGACTGAGATCTATTTATTAGGAGTGTTCGTTTCTGCGAATTGCAAGGCTTCTCTGTTCCTCTCTAATTAGACAAGCAGTCCCTATAAAGAGACTTTGGAGGAATTAGAGTTACTGAGAAACAATGAATACCAGTCTACCAAATTCTGACAAATAGCAAACCAACCAAACAGAGAAATGCTGTCAGGATCCCTGAGATCAAAATCATCAAGTCCTGACCCCCAGCATTTCTTCTTATTGTAGAAACTGAAAATTTAAGCTTTCTTAGATAACTATATCTATAGAAAAAAATTGTTCTAAAACTATAGAACATTTGAGCACTGACCAAATAAATAGTTCTCAGATGTAGCATCAAACCATCAAGCTCAAATGCTTACGTAAGTTGTCCTGAACTCCCAGGAAGCTCTTCTACTAGGTGTCTGCTGCAGATAAGGATAATTGGTGATGCATCTTGTTCCAGAGTCCCTTCTGCCAGCAGGTGAATTTTCATATCGAGCTGGGGGTAGTGAAGCAGTACCACCAACATCCAAACATCCTTAGCAGGGTCTTGGTACAATGAAGCAAATGTCAGAGTTGACTTGTGGATAAAACAGAAGTGATTGCCTGAAGTTGCTCCCAGGAAAACAACATTTGATGAAACCATTTACATCTGCTGGTTCAGAAACAATCAGTGGCCCCAGCTATACTTGCTTTGCCTAGAAGAGGCAACTTGCTGTGTGTCTTTCTATCTACAGTCATCTGTAGGGGATAATAGCCTGAATTTGGTCACCTCTGGAATTAGTCAATGAGTCAAAAGTCCTGCCTATATCTCACTCTTGCCAGTGGGCATACTGGTGTAACTCTGGCAAAGGGATCTGCAGATAGGGGATGTTCTGAGAGAGAAAGAAACACACGAGGGCGGGGGTTGACTTATTTCTGCTGTCTCTGTGTATAAGGACACTAGTCCGATCAAATTGAAGGCTCACCTTTAGGACTTATTTATTAATTGCTTCCTTATAACCCGTTCTCCAAATGGAATAACATTGTGGGTTATAGTTTCAAACCTAGGCGCTTTGGAGGAGCCTATCTAGTTCATTTCTCCAGCTTGCATGAAGCTGGGGAGTTGAAGGGGCTTCCACTCTACTCCTGGCTAGGTGGCCTTGAGGAAGTCATTCAATAACTATTTGGTTTGTTCTTTGTCATCTCTAAAATAAGGACTATAATACTTACATCCCAGAATCATTTTGAGGCACCAGTTGTGCTAGGATCTCGACATAGAAATTAATGCAGTTAGTTGGAAGAAGCAGCCAGTGGTGCGGCTCCCTAAGATTCCAGCAAGCGTTGACTTTCCATTGTGTGTCTGTTTATTTGGAATTGCTTTCAAGGATGTTTGGAAATGGAGAGGTAGGGAAACCTTCTAATACCTTAAGATGTCCCTTGATCGGACTACTCACTGAGAATAAAACCAGAACAGTGTTCATAAATTTCTTATACGATCGGTGCCTGGCACAAAGTAGAGTGAACCTCATCAAAATCCAGGCATACCATTGGTCAACATATCTGGACTTTTGCAGTTTTTTTAGCAGGGGGGGTTAGTCGATATTTGTAGTGGCTTTTAGTCCTCACAATCTCAGAATCATCTGGAGTTTTTGAAGAGGTGCCTCTGCCTATGGAGGTACCTAGCCTCAGGACTTCTGGATCAATTGCTCTGCTGTGGGTCTTACATTTTGATTTTTTAATCTCTCAAAGTGGTTCTTAATGTACAGCAAACACTGAAAACCAGTGTCAGCTGAGGCCTTCAGAAAGGCCTAACTCTGGAGCAGAAGGTTTGAATTAACACTGCCTGGTAAGAAAGCAGGATTGCAGACTCTAAAAATAAGCTAAGGCTGTCAAAGTAGGATTCAGGGATGATACGCATTTGTCTGTTGTTTTCTTTCTCTTTTCCCTGTGAAGTGCGGAGACAGCATTACAGCAATAAGCCTAACCATAGTGTTCCTTTTTGTGTTTTTCCCAGTAGAAATGGCATGTTGTAAGCCACTTTTGGAACTCACTGGTTAATGGAATAAATTATTCAATATTCAAGAAATTAGAGATAACACAAATATCCTTCTTTATATCTATGTTGAATTCAATATGTTCGTTGGCAAATAGACATGAGAATTTTTCCATCTTGTTTATTTCTGGGCACACCTACTCTATTCCAATGTTTCCTGAAGACTAAGTTCTTAGTAATTATTCATTAAATAAATGAAATGAAATGAACATGGTTCCCCACACAAATCAATGGAAGTGATCTTAGAGTATAGGACCTATTCTAGTTTAGGGGTGTGTGTATGGAAGGCACGCTTCCTGTCTTTATATTAACGGCTTGATGGTAATATTGAAATATTGAAATAAATTGAAATATATTGTTGTGACTAAGAATCCTCAGAAGACTAGAGTGAGGGAAGAGGTAGAATTGCAAGTCTGGGCTCATCTATCGACAGTATAATATTTGTACTTGAATAAGAATCATTAGACCTCTGGAAGTTTTCAGCTTGATTACTAACAATTATAATGGAAAATACAGTTGGGCAGGCATTTGTACTAGGACATGAAAGGAGGTGGAGTTGCTGATCGAACAAGCATTTGCCTAGCCTCTTTGCTTGGGTTTAGCCAACTCTTTCTTCCTTTTGTGCTCACTTATGTCAGTCTAGTTATAATTTGGAAAGAGCTTTAAAGCATCAGTGAAAATGTTCCCTTAATGGAATCTTAGAGGCAGGCACATAAGCTGGAACCAATCTACAGCCCCTTATCCAAAACCCTTGGGGGCCAGCTGCATTTCAGAATTCAGAAATTTTAGATTTCAGAAAGATAAGATGGTACATATGCTCTATATTTCTTCTCATCTCTAATGGGTTCTGGGGCAATATCCCATAGAAAAAAATGCATTAATATTTCTGCTGTGGAATGGATGTATATGCACATTAAATATGATAGATAAGAAACCATAAATAGCAAAATGTCATTTCAGGACAGATTTTTGTCACCAAATGAGTTTTTAAATCTTAAAATTTGCAGATCTTTTTGAATATGTGGACTTGTGGATATGAGATTATGGGCCTTTAATAGGCAATTTCTAATGGAAAATGCCTAGAATAGTATCTGGCACTTGGAAAGCATTAGATAACTGTTAGTTTGTTTCTGTCATTATCATAAGCTCCAATGTAGCCATACTGCCACATTAAAAAGAAATGCAGCTGAGCTATGGACAAAGTCATCACTCCTTCTGCCCAGTTACAGTGTTTCCTTGTAGATTTAGGAAGACCAACAGTCTACTGGAACACTTGACTTCTGATTCTGACCAAGATGGAAGAGCATATTTCTTCCAAACCTTCTTTCTCACAGTTTAAGAAATTACTAGAGGCTGGAGAGATGGCTCAGAAGTTCAGAGCACTTGCTGCTCCTGCAGAAGACCAGAGTTCCATTCCCAACACCCTCATGTCAACTCATAACCATCCGTAACTCCAGTCCCAGGGGATCCAGCATCCTCTTCTGGCCTCTGCAGGTCCCAAGCATGCACACAGTGCACGCACATACATGCAGCATACCACTCATGCTGATAAAATAAAAACAAACCCTTAAAAATTATTGGACATAGCACAACAAATAAGAAGAGGAAGATTCTGAACGGGGTAATGGGAGACCAAGTGTCTTGTGAGATCAACACTGGAAAATCTCATGGTGGTCCTTTAGATTTCCCCCACTGAAGAGTCCAGAAGGGAGGTGCTGTTAACCTAGTGTGCATTCTGATTAGCTGTCTACTGAGAAATCAGTGGGACCTGATGGCAGAAATCAAGTCTCACATCCATTTAGTATCAACAAGGTGAAATGATAAAGCATGACACAGTGATTCACTTTTGCCACGGAATCGTGTGGGGAACTGAACTTTCAGCCCACTCAGCAACAGTGAGACAGTGAGAATTGTTCCTCACATTTGCCGGGCCCCCTGGATAGTTGCTAAACATCTACTGTCACAAGAACTTATACACCACACCTAAACAGGATGGCTGCCTGCTAACAAGGGTGTGAAATAAGATCCAGACTCTCTTAAAACAAAATCCTTATGCACGTTTTTATACCTACTATAAATAGATGTTATTCTAAATAATAAGACAACTATACCTGATTTTAGCCAAATGTTCCCGGTGCTTTGTTGATTATTTATTTAGCTTGTGTGACTGCCACTGAAGCTGGGATTTTGCATATGCTAGGTAAATCTCTATCATTAAGCTTCCTCCTCTCCAAAAAGAACAAGGATGCTTTGGTAAGCAATACCTACAAGATGCTGGCTCTTGCCAAACTTGGGGTGTGGTAAGGACATTATACACACATGCCTCAAATGGGCATTTATTCCTTCAGTAAACAAACAAGCATTGCATTGCCAGTGTGTGTGGAGCAGTGGGAAGAGGATCATAAAATAACTTTACCGATCACGAGGAGCTCAGATTTGGGCAGACAGGTAGTGAAATGAAGACACTCACGAGTTAATTAAACACACGTGCATTTATTTCAGCTCTCTTAAAAGGAAAAACCGAATGCCTGAAATCATAAGAGCAAACAGAAGATGGGAGAAAAACTAATAAAAAAGAAAATTTAAATTAAAAAGAGTATAGAAACCTAATGTTACTTAGCATACTAGAGAAAAATGATACCAATCCCTCTACAAGCAAACCCAGCAGAGAACTCTGGAGAAGATTGGAACTGTTGGTGTCTTCGGCACTGTTCTGTTGACCACTACAACTTATAAAAGAGAGCACTTATTTGGGGGCTTGCTTACAGTTTGAGAGGGTGAATCCATAATCATCATGGTAGGCATGGCATTGGAGCAGTAGCCGAGACCTTACATCTGATCCAAAAATTGGAGTCATAGAATGAGACTGGGCTTTTGAAATTGCAAAGCTCACACCTAGTGACATACCTCCTCCAACAAGGCCATACCTCATAATCCTTCCTGAACAGTCCACTAGCTAGGTTCCAAGCATTCAAATAAATGAGCCTAGGAGGGCCATTCTCATTCAAACCACCACAGTCAGTAACAAGAAACTGTTACTGGATTGGTTTCCTTCCTGTAGATTTGTAAATGCTTTTTGTATATTATGGAAACAAATCAATCATGAATCTGTTTCCCTAGAGGAAGATTTGTCTTTTCATTTTCTTAACTGTGTCTTTTGAAAAACAGAAGAAAAATTTAATATTTTGTGTCCCAATTTATGTATACTACTTCTTTGGGGAGGGTCTTTCTATGGATTACTTAAGATGTCTTTCTGTATCTCAAGAATACATAAATCTGATCTTGTTTTCTCTAAATAAAAAAAATTACCCCAAATGTCTGCAATACAATAGAGAGCCACTCATCATACCAAGAACCAGTGCCGTTGAATGGGGACAGATAAAACGCAGATGCCAATACGAAGATGACTTTGACATTGGGGTTATCTAAATTGTTTCACAACAGAAACCATAAAAAGTACTTCAACCTTCAACCAGCAATTACGAATTATCTTGAAACAAAGGAAAAAAAGAGAAAGTTTCAGTAAGGGAATAAAACCTCTCAAAAAGGAACAAACTGGAAATTGTAGCACCAAAATCAAATTAAAACATTAGAATTCTCTCCAGACAGCGCAAACATAAGTTGGAGGAATGAATGAATGAAATCAAAACAAACCTATAGGAATCACCCAATCTGAACTACAGAAAGAAGCAGGGAAAATGAAGACCCAAAGGATTATAAGACACTAATAAAAGCTCTCAATTTTGGATTATTGTATTTCCAGAAAAAGAAGAGAAAGAGTGTAAGATTTTTAAAACTGTTTGAAGCTGAGTGCAATGGCACATGTCTCTAATTACTAGCACTTCAGAGCTAGAGGTAGGGGTAGTGTGAGTTCTAGACCAGCCTGAGCTACGTGACAAGACTGTGTCTTAAAACTATTTGAAGAAGTAATGTCTAAAATATGACAAATTTACAGAAAGATGTAGCATTACACATTCAAGAAGTGAATCAAACTCCAAATAGTATAGTCCTAAAGAAATATGTGACAAAAATACATCAAAATAAAACTCCTGAAAACTAAAGACAAGGAAAAAATATTGAAAACACATAGAGAAAATGAGACATTATGTATAGAGAAACAACAATTCAAATTACAGTGTATCTATCATTTGAAACCATAGAAGTTAGAAATAAGTGATTCTGGGGAACATGATTTATTACAGTGATGCCAAGATTAGTCAACCTCTAATAAGACTGATAAAGGAAAAGGGATGATCAATCACCAGCTAGGATATTACTGTAGATCTTCTAGTCATTACGAGGTTAATGAGGGATTGTTACAAACAAGTTCTCATACATAGATTTAGCTGCTAAGATTAAATTGATCAATGCCTTGAAAAGCACAAACTATCAAAACTCACTCAACATGAAAAAGATGATCTGAATTGCCCTATTAGTACTACAAAAATTGAATCCATACATTTGAAGTACATGAAAAAGAAATCTTCACGTCTATACAATTAGATTATCAAATTCCAGCAAATACTTGAATATGTGAGACAAACGCTATACAATCTCTTCCAGAAAAAGTAGAACAAGAGGCAACAGTTCCCAATTTAATGTAAGAAATCCTAACATGAAGACTGAAAAAAATTGAGGTAAGGAAGAAGAGAGAAAATTACATTTAAGTCTATTGAGTTGACTTCTGAACCTGCTGATTAGAGTCATTCTTCTGCATGTGGATGAGCTAGTTTCCCAACATAACTTATTGAAAAGATAATTTTGTCTCCATTGTTTGTTCTTAACACTGTTGTCAAAACTCATTTGTCTGTGAATGCAAGTGTTTACTTCTGTGTCTTGTATTCTTTTCCATACACCCATGTGTCAATTTTATTCGAATCTCATGCTGATTTGATTGCTATGGCTTTGTACAATATTTTAAATTCAAAGACAAGTAGTCACAATGATTTCTGCTTTGTTCTCTTTGTTTGGGATTGTTTTGGCATTTGATGTTTGTGTGTGTGTGTGTGTGTGTGTTTCCATACAAATCTTAAGACTTTTTTTCTGATATTTTGGCAGGGATTGCACTGAATGAGTAGGTCCATTGGGTAGTATAGGCAATTTACAGTCTTAATTCTTACAACCCATGAACATAAGATATCATTCTACTTTTTGAGTTCTCTTAAATTACTTTTGTTAATGTTTCATAATTTTCATTATAGATTTAGTTTACCTCTATGGAAAAATTACTAGTAGATATTTTTTCATAGCTATTATAATAGGGATTGTTTTCCTGACTTCATGGGAGGGGGTCTTGCTCACGTATGCATGTATACGGAGGCCAGAGGTCTATAGTGAGTGTCTTTTTCAATCACTCTCAATCTCATTTCTGAATTTTTCATTTAAATAACTTTTAAAATTTATTTTACATACCAACCAGGTTCCCCTCCCTCCTCTCCTCCCATACTCTCCCTCTTTCCCACCTATCCCCTCCACATCTGCTCCCCCTCCATCTCCTTTCAGAAAGGGGCAAGCTTCCCCATGGGTTGCACAAAGCATGGCACATCAAGTTGAGGCAGGACCAAGTTCCTCCCCTTATGTCGAAGCAGAGGGCAGGTAATCCATCATGGGGAACAGGTTATCAAAAGTCAGCTAAGCGCCAGGGAGAAGTCCTGCTCTCACTCTTAGAAGTCTTACTAGGAGATCAAGCTACATAACTGTCACACACATGCAGAAGGCCTAGATCTCTCCCATGCAGGCTCCACAACTGTTGGTCCAGAGTCCATGAGCTCTCATGAGCTCAGGTTCTCTGTCTCTGTGGGTTCCCCATCATAACTCCACAGGCTCATACAATCCCTCCTCCCTTTCTTCCGCAAGACTCTTCGGAGCTCAGCAGTGCTTATCTGTGGTTAATCTCATTTTTTGAGACAGGGTCTCTCACTGAACGTGGAGGTGGCAGATTTGGTTAAAATAAACCCATTGATTAATGGGCAAAGAAAGTGAAGTGCATATATATACAGTGGAATACTAGTCTGTCATAAAAAAGCAAAACACTTTGATTTGCGACAACATAAATGAAACAGATACAATTATGTTCAGCAAACTTAACCAGGAGCAAAAAGCCAAGTACCACGCAATGTCATCCGCATGTGGAATCTACTGTCGAAAAACAAAGAGATGAATGGTTTTGCTCATCTGGCTCCCTCCCCTATATGTAGTCTAGTACCTAATCCTAGAAAATGGTGTTGCCCACTTTTAGGGTAGGTTTTCCCACCTCAGTTAACCTAATTTTAATAATTCTTCTTGGGGAAACCTGTCTCCTGGATGATTTTAGGTCTTTCCCAATAGACAATATTAAGGTTAACACTGCCAAAAGTTATCTCATGCAAGTTGAGGAAATAACAGTAGCTATCAGTAAGGCTAGGGAGCCTAGTAAAAGAAGTAAAGGAGGGAGTTGTTGTTGAGCTTGGCTTAAGATACATGTAGACTAAGTAAGGTGTTCAGCTCTGCAATAGCAAGGTAAGTTAGATACAGATAAAAATAATCTACTATGTATCCTTAGTATCTAGAAAGAAATACTTCGAATGATTGTTTGCGAAGACATGTTTTACATAATGTATAATATGTATCAAAGCATCACATGTTAACCCATTAGTCACACAATTTTATGTATCATTTGAAAATAGTTTAGAACTGGGTCTACAATGTCTACAATGCCAGTATTCTGACGGTTGAGGCAGTAGGGTTCCAGGCCAGCCTAGGCTGTACAGTGAGTTCCAGGCCAGACTGGGCTACACAGTGAGACCTTCTCTCAATGAAAAACTAAATCTGTTATTTTTTAAGTAGTGAACTATAAGGTTGATATGGTTTGTAGCCTTTGGTATACAACCGTTCAATAAAATACTAACAAATAGAATTCAAAAATGCTGCACAAAGCAGCCAAATGGAGATTATTTCCAGAGCACAAGACTAGTCTAATTCATGAAAATTACTCAATGTACTCCACCATATTAATAGGCTCAAGAAGAAATCCCACAGGGTTCTATCAATTGATGTACAAATGCATTTGATCTAATACAACATGCATTCATGGTTCAAAAGAAAGAATTCTCATTTTTTTAATGAAGGGGGAGGAGTGCCTTCCTAAACATTGTACAGACCATCTATAAAACCCATCATTATTCATAATAATGAGAGACTGAATCTTTCTCCTAAAAGATCAGCAATAAGGCATTAAGAATTACTCTTAACACTCTTATTCCTCGTGGTCCTGGAATTCTAGCCACTTCAATAAATCAAGGGGGAAAAGATAGAAAATTGGGAAGTGTAGTGATGAGCTGCGGGCTGTGTTCCTGCCACCTGGCTAGCTTATGCCCCAAAATAAAAACACACAAATTGTATTCATTTAAAAGCTGCCTGCCGATTAGTTTCAGCCTCTTATTGGCTAATTGTCATATCTTGCTTTAACCCATATCTAATAATCTGTGTAGCACCACGAGGTGGTGGCTTACAGGGAAGATTCTAGTGTACATCCATCTTGGGCTGGAGCTTCATTGTGTCTGGCTCACTTCCCTTCTTCCCAGCATTCTGTTCTGTCTACTCCACCTACCTAATTTTCTGACCTATCAGACCATGCAGTTTTCTTTATTGATTAACCAATGAAACAACAGATTGACAAATGACCTTCCCACATCAGGGAAGGATGAAAGAATAGATGATTTGTATTTTGAAGTCTGTGAAGCAGTGAATGAGCTTACAAAAACTTTAATGTAAGACTAGCACCCTAAATTGTTTCATGATAGATGATTATCTCTGATAATTTGTGTGCCATCATTCTAATTATTTTTGGCTAATTTTTATCTTTATTTATTTATTAAATAGTTCATTTATTCTTTGAAATTTTCATGCACATATAGAATGTCTCTTGATCATATCTACCCTGACTTCTTGACATCTCCCCACTGGACTCCACTGTCACAACGCCCTCCCAATTTGATATTCTCCTTTTTATTGATTTATGTTTGTCTGTTTATTCTGTTAACTCACTGACTACAGTTTGTGCTGCCCATATGTCCATGGGTACAGCATCATCCACTGGGGCATGAGCAACCTACCAGTTGCCATATCCTTGAAGATAAGGGACTCTCACTCCCCTGGAAACTACGAGCTGCCAGTAGCTCCTCCACTAGAGGGGAGGCACTGGGAGTCGCTCCCCTATCCATGCTGCAATATTGCCAGCTTGTTCTTGTGTAGGTAACACAGCTGTTGAGAATTCATATTGCAACAGCAATGCCATGTCCAGAGGGTAAGAGATTGATACAGATGAGCCCTATAGCTGAACACTTGCAGTCACCAATTCTCGGAACACTGAAGAGAGTTTATTTATAAAGCATTCTCTACTGTAATAAGAAACTTCTTAACTGAAGTTGGGAGCAACATGACTCTTTGGATATAAGCATAAATATTTGAAAGGAAGCTTGGCAGCCTGAATAGGTTCTCCTCTAGGGTCTGTGACTTCTTGAGGCATAGATTTTTGACCTGTTTTATAATACCAGCCAAGAAATACCTTCTTTGGAGGAAACCTCAAATCTAATCAAGAGAACAATTGGCTACCCCCACAAACTCTCTTGCCACTATTGATTGAACCAGTAGGCACATCTTGCCTGGCCAGTCAGTATTGTAGCATGCAGGGTCCAGCCCTGGAGAAGACCATTGGTGTGTTTTCTCCCCCCACAGCCTGTAGCACCTTCTAGCACTAGCCATCAGGGAGAGAGTTTTCTGGTAAGTTCGAGATTGAATTCTCTGTATCCCACAACCAAAATATGTGGTGCCTTCAGCAATAGCCTAAACATATGTTGCTACATTTTAAACACTTTAAAATGTATAACATTTATATAACAAACATGATATAGAAATGTGTAACTGTGCAGGTACAGCACATGAATAGAACTATAAAAATGGGGTTGAACTGGTAATAATGAAAGGCCTAACGCAAAGGGCAAGGGGTTATTAAATAACAGTTTCCGATTTATCTGTTTACTGGGAATTTGAAAATAGTAATGCATTGCTTACATTTTATTTGCTTTTGAATCTTAAAAAGTAAAATCAGCATACACAGTAACCGGTTTCATTATAGCATGACAGATTCTTTTACATCCCTATACATTAAAATCAAATATGTGGAAATGGGAATTAACAACATGACATTACTTTCAGTTACATTAAAGAAAATGCAATTCTCTTCGAGACCAACCTGGTCTACAAGAGCTAGTTCCAGGACAGGCTCCAAAACCACAGAGAAACCCTGTCTCAAAAAACAAAACCAAAAAAAAAAGAAAGAAAGAAAATGCAATTCTCAGTACAAATCTAACATGTATGTAGAACTTATCTGTTAGAAATTATAGAAATACTGATACAAAAAAATATAGAACTCGAAGGCATCACATACCTTGTCTATGGATTGGGGAATGCTATAAAGTTGCAGAGTCTCCCACCATACAAACCTCTGTGTAGTGAAATTTCTGTTTAAATTCTAGGAAGGTGTTTTATTGATATAAACAAGACTATTCAAAAAATATATTTGAAAAATGAAAAGCTAGGATAGCTTAAAACAGTTCTAAAGAAAGAATAAAACAGAAAGAATTTCTCTACTTAATTTTAAGATTTGCGACTTAACTACAGTAGCCAAGGTGATGTGGTATCGGCCGACAGGAAGACACACAAATCAATAGAATAGAATGAAAGACTCTGAATAAATATGTTCAACTGACTGCTGACAAAATGTAAAAGCACAGAGATACAGGAAGGACAACTTGTGGTCTAGGGCTAGACAAAGGAGTTCTTCAATGTATGACCCATAAGGAAAAAACTCAACTTCATTAAAATTATTTTTTTTTTTCTGCAAATGTTTTAAGAGAATGAAAATACCAGAAAGAGATTGGAAGAAAATATTCGTTGACTAAATCCTTTTTCTCTGCGCTATGATAAATGACTACAAACTTGCTTCCTTCAGACGACAGAATTGTATTCTCCTAGAGTCCTGCAAACTCGGCCACCATCATGCAGCTGCCAGCAGGTCCAAATTCTCTTGAGAAAGTATGAAGGGGCCTTCCTCATTTCTGACTTCTGCTGTTTGTTGGCAAACTGGCGATGCGTTTGCAATAGTGCAAAGCTGTCAGCTTTAGTGTTCCCCTTGTGTAAACATCCCCTAATCTCCCCTTCTAAGAGTACCAGGTCTTGAATCAGAACCCACTGTAATCCCCTATGATCCATCCTAGTTTATTTTGAATATATCTCCAAAGACTATATTTCTAAATAAATGTCAGATTTGATTCCTTTGAGGATAAAACAAATTACAGTAATAACATAAGCTACGTACTCAACAGAGACCTTATACTAATGATATGTAAAGTACAATCAAAACTCAACAGTAAAAAGTGGTTTCAAAATAGGCAAATGATATCAACAGGTACTTCACCAAAAAGGAGATATGGATATCAAATAAGCACAAAAAAATAAATGTTTGAAGACAATAGCTAGTTGGGAAATACAAATTTAAACCACAATGAGATAGCACAACATACCTATTAAAGCAGATTAAATAAAAATATAATAATACACATACTGACAAGTATGTGGGGAAATTGAGTCACTCAAGCACGGCTGAAGTGTTGGGGACTTTAGAATAGTGCGGGCTCCACAAACAGTGCCTCAGGTTCCTAAATCCAAACACGCATTTACCATAACCGCACAGCAACCAACAGACAGAAATGGGAACATGTATTCACATCCAAACTGATCACTGTTACTCATATCTGATTTCCTTATAATACAAAATACTGGGAATCGTCTCAATCTCCTTCAATGGGTACCAGTTATGTAATCTCCATTCTAGCCACATAATAGACAGTGAGTCAGCAACAGAAAGGAATGAGCCACTGACAACATGCAATGGCCTGGAAAATTTCACTGGCTAGCTCAGCGGCATTGCACTTAATAAAAACATATCTCAATAGGTAGTATACTATGATTCAACACACATAACTTTGAAAATAATAATAAAGCCAGAAAATTGGGGTTTTCAATGGAAAAAGGAGGAAGTTCAGGTACAAATCCCAAGAGTTCACACGGAGGAGTTATTTTGTGATAGCAGACACAGCTGATGTGCATTTTGGTTGTGGAGGTGGTTGCAGAAATCTGCACATGAAGTAAAAGTGCACAAAACTGTTTCTACATATATATATAAACGTATGTAAAGTGACAAAAATTGACTAAGGTCTTTCTCAACAGTATTGTATTAATGCAAATTTTCTGGGTTTTGATATTGTACAACAGCTGTATACAAATATGTCATTGGGGGAAGAAGGACACACAGGACTTTTTCTACAGTTTGCAACTGTTGATATAATTATTTGTAATTTAAAAGTTATTTAAAATGTGAAGGGTGCAAATGCCGTATTTTAATCATCTTCAGCAGGGTTGACAGAGGTATTATTAACCTTATTAAGTAATAATGAAGAGTTACTGGGCCACTGGGATAAACAGTTTACATTGATTGCCTTGTATTCATAAGTAGATAGCATTGTGGCATTCCCATTTTCAGATGAGAAATTTGAAATGCATAGACATTTGATAGCTTGTCTTAAATTAAAAAAACTATAGGCGGCAGACCAGAGCCTTGAACCTTGGTGTCCACCTGACTGCAAAACTTGAGACTTTATGCAAAAGGCCGTCAGAGACCCGTAGCTGGGTAGTTGTAAGGCCAAGTAATGCATCACATGTCGGTTGTGGAGCTGTGCTTGGAACACAGCCAGCATGCAACAAATAGCATGCTTTTCCATCTTTCTGATGATGATTTGTTAGAGGTGGTCTTGGATTTAACATTGAAAGACATCTGGTCTCTAAATTTATGACAGTGTCTCAGACCCTTATCTATACAATCCTGAAGCTACCTACCTCAAAGAGTCACTGTGGACGTAGAGTAAAATTAAGGGTGATGGTGTATGTGCAAAGCTCTCTGTAAACAGTAAGCTCCCTGCATGGTAGCCACAGTGCAGTTTATTCCATTCCTTTGCCTCTAGATTGGCAGCTAAAAAGCTTTGTGCCTCTCAGCCATGCCACGATCCACAAGCTCATCACCCAGCTTGCTCGCTGTGTGTTTCTATGGCATCAATCACCATAGTTTCTAGCTTCTCTGACAGAAATATTAGGTGAAAGGCAGTTTAACAGAAGGAATCCGTGAATTTGATTCAAAGGACTCCATCCTCTCCACTTCAAATCAGTGTTTAGCTGAGGAGACGGCAGCAGGTCACAAACTTACCATGGCCCCCATTAACGGTCACTGCTTCCCAATCTCTTTTGCAAAGCTTTAATAAAGCCATGCATTCTGGGTTAGTCTTCTGGGCTTATCAATAACTGATAGATCTTTATGAAGTCATTTTGTCTTCAGAGATAAATGTCCCCAGTTGTTTTACCACAGCAGGATTGGCAAGCTTTGACCTGGGGCCCATCTGGCTCTCTATTGCCCATATGCTGTGTTGATTATTTTACATTTTCGATGCTTGCAAAAAAAATTCCTTAAGAAAATCGTGACAGGTAAACATTACATTAAATTCTGATTTCAGTGTTCGGTAGCCAAGCTTTTCATTGGAACAGAGCTACTGTCCTTGTGCGTGCACCAAGTGGTGGTAAAGGTTAAAATGTTAGCTATTTGGCCATGTACAGATAAAACTTGACAAGCCCAGCTCTCCACGATAAAAACATCAGTAATCAGTAACAGGCAGGTCTGCACTCAACCTATAGTTAGCTACGAACCATCCACCCCACTCAGCCCACATTCCTCTTGGCTTTCTCTAGGTTTTGAAATCACATTGATCTCCCCCAGTGCACAGCAAGGAGAGCAAGGTCTAATTTTTATTTCATATTTTTATCCCACAGGGTGCCTAACACAGGATTTTATTCATAATAAAGTAAATAGACAAATAATGAGTGTTTTTAAAAACAACAGAGATACATCAAATTTCCATAGCAACTGTGCTTCAGGATTGAAGGTTCACCGTGCAGCATCTTTTCTTTATATCCAGTCCATTCTGTTCAGGGCTGAGGGTTAAATGTGAAGATGCCACAGGTAAAAATGATCTTTAAACTCAAGAGCAGATAGGTCCACAAATCACATTTCTGTGTTAGGCGTCTGTTGTTTTTGCTCTTGAAATAAAGATGTTTCAAAACGAAATCACAAAACCCACAGACCGTAAAAGAAAAAAGCCGATAAATTTGACTTGATAATAATAAAGGATCTCTGCATAACAAGGAACTTCCAAACAAAGAAAATGACAACTGATTATATGGGTGGGGGAGTGCAAGAGAGGATTAATATCACATAAAGAATTAACTGCCCCAAAAGAATTGTGTTTATAAATCAGTAAGAACAAGACCAACACATCAGAGAAAGAAATACATAGAGATGAACAGGCAGCTGACAGAAGAACAAATACAAATGGCTGCTGAAATGTTAAAGAGGGGCTCAGCTCCAGGAATAATAAATGCAAATTTCGGGCTGGAGAGATGGCTCAGAGGTTAAGAGCATTGCCTGCTCTTCCAAAGGTCCTGAGTTCAATTCCCAGCAACCACATGGTGGCTCATAACCATCTGTAATGGGGTCTGGTGCCCTCTTCTGGCCTGCAGGCATATACACTGACAGAATATTGTATACATAATAAATAAATATTTTAAAAAAAAGAAAAGAAATGCAAATTTCAAACCATCGGAGTAACCTCTGATGTTGACAAGGTTGAATGACATGCTTTATGGCATAAGTCTGAGGCAGCAAACACTCTCACACATTGCTGGTAGGTGCACTATAATTTTCTCTGTGTGGCTAAAAACGCACCTGTCTTTTGCTCTAACACTACTAGAAATGCATTCTGCAGAGGTGCATGTTCACATGTAAAATGATCATTGAGGCACTTAAATTTTTTTACTATTTATTAATTGTACAAAATAATGAGTTTTCATCATGGCATTTTATACCACTGTATAAGATATTTGGCTCATAATTATCTTTTATTGCCCTCTTTTATTCTCCTCCAAACCTAGATTCATTGTAGCATTTTTTTTTTTGCGAGACAGGCTTCTCTGCGTTACTTTGGAGCCTGTCCTGGAACTAGCTCTTGTAGACCAGGCTGGCCTCGAACTTACAGAGATCCGTCTACCTATGCCTCCCAAGTGATGAGATTAAAGGCATGCGCCACCACTGCCTGACCATTGTAGCATTCTTTGTGCCAGTAAAATATTAGAAAAATGAAATATAAATCAACAGACATCTGTTAAATCCAATACCAATACTGGGTTATTTTGCATTGTAACAAGGAAGTGATTTACCTTCTTGAAACAGAAGAAAAGGCTAAAATGTCTGTGTTTATCCTTTTACACAGTTTTGATTTGTGTCGTGTGATGAGGGTTTGAAGGTAATAAAGGGAAGAGAGAAATTCTAATTGAAAAATGGGGTACTGAACTGAACAGAGAATTGTCAACAGAAGAAATTCAAATGGCCAAAAGACACTTAAGGTCATGTTCAACCTCCTTAGCAATCAGGGAAATGCAAATCAAAACAACTTTGAGATACCATCTTACACCTGTCAGAATGGCTAAAATCAAAAACACCAATGATAGCCTTTGCTGGAGAGGATGTGGAGTAAGGGGAACACTCATTCATTGCTGGTGGGAATGCAAACTTGTGCAACCACTTTGGAAATCAGTGTGGTGGTTTCTCAGGAAATTTGGGATCAACCTACCCCAGGATCCAGCAATGCCACTCTTGGGAATATACCCAAGAGATGCCCGATCATATGACAGGGGCATTTGTTCAACTATGTTCATAGCAGCATTATTTGTAATAGCCAGAACCTGGAAACAACCTAGATG
>NW_026067990.1:6899857-6930612 GCF_014885135.2 Alexandromys fortis
GTGGTTCTGATCTAATGGGAGCTCACCAAGGCCAGCTGGACTGGGACTGATGGAGCATGTGATCAAACCAGACTCTCTGAATGTGGCTGACAAGGAGGGCTGACTGAAAAGCCGAGGACAATGGCACTGGGTTTTGAATCTACTGCATGTACTGACTTGGGGGAGCCTAGTCTGTTTGGATGCTCACCTTCCTAGAACTGGATGGAGAGGGGAGGACCTTGGACTTCCCACAGGGCAGGGAACCCTGACTGCTCTTTGGAATGGAGAGTGAGGGGGACTGGAGGGAGGAGGGAAATGGGAGGAGGGGAGGAGGTAGAAATTTTCAATAAATAAAATAAAATAAAATAAAAAATCAAAATAAATAAATAAACATTAGTTGTTAAAACAAGAAAAACTAAAAAATTAATCCACTTTTTAAAATGTATAGTTATTTCTTGTGTTTTACTGGTAAACACAGTTTGTTATATTATTATCCAGTATGCATTTTTTATACCTTTCTTGTATGCTTTCAGTACTTGGCAAATCTAAAACATAAGAACTTTATTAATTCAGGTGAGACTGTAAGTGACTGGTTAAAACTTTTCATGAATAAAATCTGATTGAGTCTAGGACTTTGACATGAAAATCGAGATTTGTAGAAATGCAAACCCATTTTAATTTAATAACAGGCAATGATGTTAATGAACATAGGCAAAAATTCTCACTTCTGTGGAGTCATTATTTTTGGCAATACAGGCGTAAATAGGACCATAATTCAAATTTCTAATTATTCTCCTATGGCAAGTGCCTCAGCTAGAGGTTAGTCACTATGCATATTTATAATGAGGGATAGTTTCTTCCTCTGTACCTTCTTCTGTAAGCCTAGGATTGCCCATGAGAAGAAAAGGGTCTCTGTCGATTTTTCATCTCTTTCTCCAAAAATACTAAAGGAAATCTCAATCATCAATGGCTTCTCTATAAGCCAATCAACATTTAAAAGTCATATCTTCTCTGAGTATATTCTTTCTAAGGCCGAAAATTAAAGTGTGTACATATGTCTATTCAACAAACACTTGCAGCTGTAACTAATTTTACTTGCACGAAACATCAGGTCTGATGTCACTTACAGTGGAAACCTCTACCAATCAAATGGAGGCCTGGCCAGTGTCTCCCAGAACCATCAGCCATACTGCTCCACCAGGTATTGCTGCCTCTGTGCCGCGCTGCCTCCCTTATCAGTTTGTGAGCGCTAAAAATGGAGGTTGGACGGCGCTGGGTTTTTTAGCCTTTAACCTTTCTTCTCTGTGCTTCCACAAATATTGGGACAGAAAATGTGCTCGCTCAGATGGTGAATGAGTTAATGAATAAGTGCCCCCTGCCGCTGTTTTCAGTCACAGACTTAAAAGCAGGAGTGTTTGTGTTACCCTCCACCTCTTCACCTATAGTCCCCCACCTTGCTTTTTCCTCTTTCTGTTTTTTTTTTCTTAGTGCTCTGATGTCCCTGTCTCGGGCCCCTTCTCCCTCTCCATGTAGGCATATGTGGATCACAATAGCCTATTGAAGAGGGGGTATGGGAGGAGTGAAGATATAAACAGTGCGTGTGCATGAAATTCTCAAAAACTAGAAAACAACTAAATTAAATTTTAAAAATCTCTTTTAAAAGTGGTTTTTTTTTTTTTTTTTTTTTTTTTTTTTTTTTTTTTTTTTTTTTTTTTTTGCAGGACTATTTAGTGACTTGGTTGCGTAGCTTCCAGGGAAGAAGTGGCAGGAAGGCTCAGTGCTTCACAGTCTCTATGAAGTCCCCTTTGAGTCATGTGGTCCACAGCTCCGGACATATGAAAAGAGTCAGGTGCAAAAAGCCCGAAGAGAGACCTGAGAGACAGCTCAATAGATTAGGCGCTTGCAGCCAAGCCTGACAACTTGAGTTTGATCCCTGGAACCCATGCAGTATAAGGAGAGAGCTGTCTCTGCGCTCTTCTCTGACATCCACAGGCACACGTACTGGATATTGTTTTGAAATGTTTTAGAAAGAACCCCAAAGAGGACATTGGTCCTGTACCTGAGCCATCACACCCATGACCTTTACATCAATTTGGTTGATTAATTTACAAATTTTATTTTGATTTCTGTCTTAATTCATATCCTGCTGTAAGCGAAGTCAATCTAGACAACACTGAATAGAAAAGCACATAACGCAGATGAATTTGCCTACAGCTTAAACATCTGATCATTTTAAATGGAAAATAAAAACAATACATTTGAGTCCAGGACCCGAATTAGATGTGCTGCTTTTATCAGTTTCGTCCCTTATCATTCAATAATCTAGCAATTAGAAAACCATGGCAACCATTAGCCATTGGAAGTAAAGTTTTAAGGAAAGACAGACAGACACACCTCCGTTTTTGTGTTGTCTGTGACTGCTTCCAGAGCACAGCCAAGTAGCTGTGACAGAGAACATATCACCCACGTATCTGAAATATTTACTGTCCTTTTTACAGAAAAGAACCAACTTGCAGACTCCTGCTACCTCCGAAAGATTTTCCGACAAGAGGTATAAGCAATACTCAGCCGACAAGGGGCTGATACTGTACTGAGCTCTAATAAGTGTCAGGGGTTGGGAAATTCTAAGATCACAGAAGTCCAGAATAGTGTTTGTCTGAAACACATGCAGCAACAGGAGAAAGGACAGATTCATAGGACAGAGCAAACAATGACAAACATCAAATCTGAGCGTTACTGTGAAAAGCCACCAAGCACGGCGAACTGAGACAGATTCATCTGCTGTCTTTCATGGAAGCAATTATGTGTTTTCTAGAAAACTGGAAGGCTGTCATTCACTTCAGCTGAAAATCTCCTAACTCACCTACCCGATTATCCCAGCAAACTAACACATTTGATTGAAAGGACGAAGATGTCTAACTTTGTAAGAAACAGAGAAAGATATTTGGGGCGTCTTTATTTATATGCAGATATGCATATTAATTTCTCTATTGCTCATAAATATTTTATGGGTCAAGGCAACTATTATTATACTCCCTTTACAGGTAAAGAAATTGAAATACAGAGAAGTGAAGCAACTTGCACAAGTCGCACAGCTAATAACTGGGAAGTTAGAAAATTAAGAGCCGGGCCAGAGAAGATGGCTCACTGGGTGAAGACGCTTGCTGACAAGCCTCATGATTTGAGCTCTGTCCCCAAGTCCCACATGGTGGAGGCAGAGAAACAAGTTTGGCAGGTTGTTGTTTTCTGACCTCTGCACAGGTACCTTGGCAAGGACACTCCACTCTGCATGCTAATCAATTAATTAATATGGTAAGAATTTAAAATTCTTAAAGGGAAAAAAAACAATCTATATAGTTCAATTTTGGGGTCTGAGAGTTTAAGCCCAGAATTAAGGACTGGAGTTTGGATCCTAGCACCCACATAAAAGCCGGACGTGGTCCCCAGGACTGAGGTAGTTGAAAATACGAGGGTTTACTAGGGCTTGCGGGCTGCCAGCCTAGCTCCAGACTCAGTAAGACCCTACAAAGGAATAACATGAAAAGTGATAATAGAAAGCCCCGGCACTCTCCTCTGGCCACTATACCCTCACAAACATGTTCATACACCACACACATAGAAACTTCAATGCCGCGGTCGGAGTTATCCAAGCGATCCAGACCAAAAAAAATTCATACTGCGTCAAAAACCATGGAATCATCTCTCCGACTCCAATATTAAATGGTTTGGTCTGCATTTACATGTACCGAACTGTGAGAATTACAAGGAAACAGAGAAGACACATCTTTTCATTCATTCCACAAATAATAGGTGACTACAATGTACCAATCTATATTCCAGGCTCTTTGAAGGAAGCAATGAACAAAACAGACAAAAACTCCCTGCTCTTAGAGCGCTTGTATCCTCAGAGTAAGAAACTTACAATACGCCACATAGACTCTCCGTGACCTGTCTCCTTCAACCCAGCTAGCTCTCAGGAGCCTTATTGTACAGGTGAGAAAATTCAGACTTAGAGAGGTTAGGTACTCACCGAACATCATCTTTAGTGAGCGGCGGGGTCCTGATCTGCTTGCTTGTGAAGTCTGTGGGTAAGAAGTTGATGACCACCTGACTGGCTAGCTAGTGCGTAGTTATGATCAGCAACTGGCTGTCAAGGAGTCTTTTAATAGTTCACGATTTCTTTTGAAGGAAACCCACTGCAATGGTAAAACCTTAATCTGCGGAAGTCCTATCAAAAACTCCTAGCCAATAGGCTGGGACGCAGATTCTTATGGAAATGATCACCCTTTTGCCTCTGGAAAGGAATGACAAAGGAGATTTTTGAGACTGATGTTCTTCAGAAATGCCCGGATTGAGATTCTAAGATAAAGAATCATCTCAAAGAATGTCCTAACCTCTGACTGAGGAAGTGGCAGCCTGCCTCAGAAGGACAGCTCACCAAGGAAGAGGACTAAAACACGTATTTGTGCCTTAGGTCTTGAATTCAAAGTCATCTAAGAATGTATTTGTTACCCAAGGTAGCTTCAATCGAACACCCTGTCACCCAGATCCTGAAAGAACCTGCCCCTCCATGGAATGAAGCCCAGAGCAGGCAGCTTTCGTGTTTTCAGCAGCAGAAGTCAACCGTAAAGATTCAGAGTAAAATCACTCAGAGATTGTCACCCCAAACCTGTGACTTTCCGACAATTTGGTGGGACCTTCAGAAACAATGTCTACAAAACCTGAATGGAGGTGACTAGCCCAAAGTTGGGTTTTGAAGTCTTTTGAACTTGTGTTTATGGAGCTAAAGCATAGCTAAAGTCTGTATAATAAGTTTCATCTCAACTACTGAATACATGTTTTAACAATCAATTGCTCTGCTTTATATCCAGCTGGCTGGGGAGATGCTAGGATTTGGCTCTGGCAAGGGTAGTGGAGGGATAAAGACTTCATAGCTGAATTTTACCTAGGATTTAGACGTATCTGACTTCTTAGACTTCACTGAGATTTCCCAAACGTTTTGAAGAGGGGTGTACGTGTGGACAACTAGGGAATTACTATGTTTGTTCCATGGGACAGACAAATATCTGAATGTCCAGGAAAGATAGGCTGAGCCACCACAGAGAAACCCGGAGTCACAGCCTTATTGCAAACAGATCCCCTCAGGGTGGGGTCCTAAACTGGAAATCCAGCAAATGCGCTCTGGATTGAGTGTTCTATAGGGCCTTTGGGTCCTCCTCTCTCCCTGCTTAGACACCTGACCAACGCCATCCCACTGGACCTCATCAGAATGTCTTCTGGGAAGAAGAGGAATCTGCCATTTCAGGGAGAGCTTATTTGTTTGGTCTAACCACCTGTGTCCTTGGAACTCTATTTCCAGTTGACTCATCGCTTCTTTTTCATTTTCTTAGCTTCCTCTCATCTTCTTTTCATTGCTCATCTTAGGTTTCTTAAAGCAACACCTCTGTGAAACTGCATGTAAGCATTCCACCCCAGCCCTTCTCCCACCGTGTGTGTGTGTGTGTGTGTGTGTGTGTGTGTGTGCGCACGCACTGAGTGTTCCTGGAGACTACCAGAGAACTGGGATGCCTGCTTACACTTTAAAGCCATCATCACAGGTAATCTTAGTAAGTTCATTTTCTCATTTTAAAATAATTATCCCATGTGTTTTTCTTCTCCTCAAACCTTCTCCACTCCTCATTCTCCACCGATGACCTCATTTTGTAATTCACTGAGATAACAGAAAGCTAAAAGCCCTGAATCCTCACAATACTGCGGTTATCTGTCATCCTTTCAAGCTCTTGAGAATTTCGGTTTCCTGATTACTGTCTTCCCAACCTAAACTCCATGTACATATTCTCACTTTCAGACTTTGTGTGTGTGGGGTGCATGTTCATGAGTAACCAGAAGCACGGCCCCTTGTTTTAGAGGATTGTCCTGAGACAGCGTTTCTCACTGAACCAGGCTAGATTAGCTGGCCTGTAAACCTGCAGAATCCTCCTATCTCTGCCCACCATACTGGGGTTCCATCCCCACAGTCATGCCTAGCCTAGCTTTGTTTTCTTTTACATGGATACTGGGGACTGAACCCAGTTCCTCATTCTTGCAGAAGAAGTGTTTTCCTCCACGGAGCTATCTGTTCATCCCCTCGTTTGTCTTTTGTGACTTCAAACATTCATATAGAATCAATACCCCCATTCCCTCATGCCACAATTCCCTCCCAGCTTTACGTGCTCTTGTCTTAAATCCACTGAGTCCACTTAGTGCCCTCAGTAAGTGCATGGCCGTAGGACCATCTTCTGGACCACTAGTAGCCTCTCAATGGCCTCATTCCTGAAGAAGACTGAATTTCCTTCTCTCTGCAGCCATCAGTTACCAATAGTCCCTCAGCCCGGTGCTGACTCTCCCTTGCCTAACACATGGCACTGTCTATGACACTACCTTTATATTTTCCTGCTTGCTTCTCCAAGTTCTCCCCCCAATCAGTCTCTAATCTTACCTGTGTTCTCATCACATTAGTCTTACCTGTCCATTTGATTGGGGTTCTTTGCTGTTGTTGTTGTAGTTGCTTGTTTGTTTTGTTTTCTGACATGTTGAAATCCTCACTTCTTCAGTTCCTTCTTTATTCAACCCAGACCCTGGGATTCAATATTATGATCATCTCCTTGCACATATGTTCAAATGAATGATATCTCTCTCTCCACCGGATTTGATAGGTAAAGGTATTATTCTATTATCTCATATCTTTGAGGAGAAGGGCACCAGGGGTAGGAGCAGAGGGGGAGTGAAGGGGGAAACTATGGTGGGATGTAAAATAAAGAAAGAAAAGGTGTCTGACACCCATCTAAGAATTTCCTGCCCCCACTCATTTCATGGGCTATGCTGTTTCCACTTCCATAAATGCTATGCCTTCCTTAGAACTGGCTTCTCTATTCATCATGACACTGATAAAGTTCTGGCACTATTTCAGCAACAATGTTTGTTATGGCAAATCAAATAGACACATTTGAGTCCTCAGATTACCAGAACTGCCAGTGGCATGAGAAGCCACTGCTTACTGGCTTCTTGAAACGTTCTCCATTCTTGGTGTCCGGGATACCATACTTTGTGATTTTTCTCCTACTTTCCAACCAGACATTCCTTCTCAGTATCTTCAAGGCCCTTCTACAGGCCCTCTAAGTGTGATCTTCCTGGCAGAAATCTGTGCCTGGCTCCATCTTGCACCTCTCACTACTTGCCGGGCACTACTAATAAATACCAGTTGTTTTATACGGAGAAATATAAAGGGATGAGTAGTCCCTAAAAGGTGCTTATGTACCGAGGTACATTTTCTCTTTTAGTTTACCAAGGCCCTTAAATAATTCAGAGATAATAATCACAGCAAATAAGAATGTTCCTCTATTTTGCTCCATTAGCAGTTGTTTGGAATTTTAAAAATAGATCTTTTTAGTATGGGAAGAGTCTATACTTTTATTGAAAAACTGGTTACCTGGGCCACACAAATTTTCTTCCTTGGAATGAAACAGCAATCTTTTCTGCTATGAGTCAGTTGGAGTGCTCTTACATAAGAGCACAATAGTTAAGGGACCAATCCACTGGAGGAAATCTCAGGGCGAAGCAGCAGCTCTCTCGAGCCCCCAGGACCTTGCGATGTTATTTACGTAGCTCTGTCCACTGAAAGAGTTATTCAGCATGTAAGTTAAGAACATCTCTTTCCTGAGTCTTGTAGCCACAGTGTCAGTGTAGGAAAGCTTGTGCTCACACCAAGCGAAACTTCAGCCGTCTGTCATGCCTGGATCATCTTCTGGGGAGATGATCAGAGCAATTACAGGAGTTTGATGATCAATATCTCCAACTGATGTCGGTTGAAACACTGAACTTTGAAGTACAGATAACCAATGACCCTTCTTTTTGTTTCAGTTTTGGGGGGTTGGGAATCCATTGGCCTCTCTAGTTATTGGTCACTTTGAACACTGAAGCAACACTGTTGAACAGAGGAATTGGAAATGAAGATGTAAGAAGGAGCCTAATGAAATGATAATGAGACAATCAGGTAGCGCAGACCTTAAATATATTACCTTAATCTTTAAACCATGCTTCTAAGACAGATACCACTTACTCTCTCTATGGATAATAAAAGAACAAATTAAAGCTCCAAGAAATTAAATAACCGAGTTGCAGTCACATGGCTGATATGTGGGAAATGGAATCCAAATTCAGATCTGTTTTAATCACGCCCTCCCTATAAGTCATTCACTCTGTTAACCCCTGAGAATAAAAAGGAAGAGGCTTAAATGCCCGAAGGTACAACAATGTATCTTCACATATTTCTCCATATAACTAAGGAGCTCAGTAAAAGATGAAATTCAGCATAGCTTCACTGGCTCTAAATAGTTAACATTCTTCTATGTCCTTTTCCAAGAAGAAGCTGGACCTATGCTAGCATGAATTTTGTCACCGTGATTAGAATACTAAGACTTCAAAACTCATGGCCAACATACAGATCACAGACTGTCACCTTTGGGTCCCAATGGCTGGAGGCCAAAGTGGGGAATGAGTCAAGGCATTCAGAAGCAGAAAGAGAGGAAGAAGAAGTCTTTGATGAGAAGTAAACACCAGGGTATGTCTAGCATCCTAGTCACCATAGCCCTCCCTTAGGAGAGGCCCCAGAATATGGCAGACAGCAACTGGAACATGGTAGAAAAATGACCAGAAGTCACTGAGAGTTTATCAAGTGATCCTTCCAAATTTACCTTTGCCCAGGTGGTGATGTTGCACACCTTTAATCCCAGCACTCAGGGTGTCTCTGTGAGTTCAAGGCTAGCCTGGTCTTTAGTGAGTTTTGTGGCAGTCAGAGCTACACAGAGAAACCCTGCCTGGAAAAAAAAAACAAAAAAAAAGTATCAAACTTAACTTGGCCTTCTGAGGGCTTCAATTTTCTTTTCGGGGCCTCTCTAACTACCTTCTCCACACTAACGCAGAAGCAGCAATTTGTATCCTCATGCTGTTTCTTCATCACAGAGTATTCCCCCATACCACACACACACACACACACACACACACACACACACACACACCCTTGGTCCAACGATATCAATTCATCTTTCAATGATCAACTTAAAAATCACTCTCTCTGCGAAGTTTCCTTCATCCTTCCCAATTTCAAATTAATCCACATTATCCTCGACACTGTCACAAACTTCCCTTGTTCAGTCTGCAGCATGGAACTTCTACTTTCGCGTGACCTACTTCTTACTAATGTTTGAGCTCTTCAAGGATAGTTTTGTTTTCTTCTTGGACACAGAATAGGGGCTTGAATCTTTGTTACTTCTATTTGTCTCGGGTTCTTTAGAGACTGACAAAGGGATTAGCACAAAGCAAGGCTCTTGATAAATGATTATTAAATTAGTGGATGATTATGGGTTGCTGAACTCATGAATTAATGGTGGAGACAAAGCCTGGCATGTGAAACATTAAATTGGGCATGATTCTAAAAGCAATGTTTTCTGCACATTTTTTTTTCAAAAAGGATTTAATGTATTTAAAAATACTTGGGTCAGGGAAGTTTGGAAGAGGACAGCAAATAAGTAATTTGTTGCAATGGCTAATACCTTAGCTTAGAGCACTGAATAAAATCCATCTTTCCAGCTCCTTCTCTGATTTTCCACTCTTGGCACACGTATATAACACCCTCCCCCCACACAATAGCGCTGCTGAGAAAGCTTTCAAATGCTAACGGTCTTCGTGTCCCTTTTTCATTATTCCTTTCTGGGAGCTAACTGCTAGAGGACATAGGTGAGAAAAAAACTATCGAGTGGAAATGAAGAAAAGTGTCAAAAAGAAATAAAGTTTCAAGCCAAAAGAGGAAGTAACCTTTGCCCGCTGAGAAAGTAACCTTTGCCCACTGAGATGTGCTGTGACATGAGTCAGCTGTCCTTAAATGGAACAGCCACCAGATTCTAAAGATTCGATGGGACTTATTGTAAGACATGGCAAAGAGATGGAGACAGACAGGAAGAGAGAAGGAGGGAGGAGGAGAGACAGAGACAAATGGACACTCAGACAGACAGACAGGCGAGTAAAGGAAAACATGAGAAAAAGCAACCGTCCCATCAGAATTGGAAGCATGGATTGGGAACTCTATAGAGTTAGAAATTACTCTCTTGTCTGGTGTACTTTTGAGCCGCAGTACACATTGGCAAGTTTGGCTGTCAGCTTGAATGAAGGGAAGCTGAGTGGCCTACAATGAGACCAACCGTGGAGACACTGGTTGTTTTGTGTGCCTAATCACTGAGCTGCCTCAGTGTGTGTTCGTGTGCATGTGTGTGTGTGTGTGTGTGTGTGTGTGTGTGTGTGTGTGTGTCTGTGTCTGTCTCCCAGGCTTGTCTCTTAACTTACTATGAAACTGAGGATGACCTTGAACCCCAGGTCTTACTGCCTCTACTTCCCAAGAGTTAAGATTATAGGCATGTACTACCACACCATGCTTCAGAACCATATTTTTAAAGGAAAGATTGACACTTCAAACATAAACATTAGACGATTTGCCTCGGCTTCCTTTTAAAAAGGAAATTATAATAATCATTTGTTTATCGATGTAGAGAATATAGAAGAAGCATCTAAATTTTTCTATTTGTTAATGAACTTTCTCATTGCCAACAGCTTAAACCCAGCCCCCTCCTCTCAAGAAAGACAAGTTACAGTTAACGCTCAAACATTCATCTTCCCTTTCTAATTGCTGTGTAGGAGTGATTCTGTGATTCTGGAAGGAAACTTCAGTGAATAAATGAACGACTCTCTCATTTGCTATTTGGAAGTTATAAAAATTACAAGACATCATTCCATTATATTCCCTCATTTCCTTGTCATTGGGAAAGGTTCCAACCTTTCATCATATTAAAAAGCAATTATCAAAATGTTTTATTCCATAATAAGTTTGACTACTAGGAGAAAAAGTATTCAGCAATCAAAATAAGCGGGTTCTTTTTAGCATATAAACAGGTGAGTCAACCCTCCAAATCTGAAAGAAAAAAATTGTCAGCGAAAGCTTCCTCAGGAATCCACCCTTTGCGGAGTTTGGTATCTTCATTTTGGTGTTTCTATGATTCCTGATTCCAGCTAAGCCATCCTGATTGCACTAGTGACGCTATGTATCTTCTTGATAACTGGGCTACCTGGTGAAGCTGAGTTACCACTCCACAAAAGTGGGCACATGGGGCCTTTCACCAAGATGGGCAGGGCTTTGTTGAAACAAATTCAGAGTGTGCCCTCCCATAGTCAGTCACCAACAGGAGACTCACTCTGAAACCACCAGGTACAAGGTACTGCCTTTCTGAGCTGGATAGAATTGCAGAGATTTAAAGATATACCTCCTAACCCCTCTGTGATAATTCTTAAAATGGGTACAGACTCTTGGGATTTACAAAGGACTTTCCCTCGTAGGTTCCCCCTTTTGTCCTCACAGGAACCCAGATGAGTCAGTAGCACAGATATTTACCAAATGCTAAATAAGAAACCAAGGTTCAAAGCGTCTACATGCCTGGCCTGAAGTCATGAGGTTAGTAACGAGAAAAGCAACAGGGGCTGGCTGGAGCAGGTGCTCCTGTCCTTTGAGGAAGATTGCAGTATTCTTTTCCACCCCGCTGCTTCTCCCAGAGCCATTGCGGAGGCAAACACAGAGGGAACAGAGAAGCATTTGTAAAACTATCAGCCTGAAGGAACAGCCTGAAAATGTGCAAAGGACATATGATGATGACACGGACTGGAGCATCACTCATCTCTAGAACTGGTAGACTCAATGGCACCCTCGTGTGAAGTAGCCAGGCAAGGTGTCCTCCTTTGAAGGATGCAGTCAGGAGACTGCTTGTCACTCACAGAAACTTTGTACTGAACGGAAAGGGTGGGGAATATGCCACTTCCTCTCAGTAGATGTGGCCAGGACCTGTCTGAAGCAGAACTTGGGTTTCAACCACCACTGTTCTCCTCGAATGGATTCCTTGGGCCTGGGCAGTTCTAACTGATGGTGCGTGCAGGTGTTGACTTCTGGAACCAGGAGAATGAGCAGTGGAGAAAATTTTCTGAATGTTTTGCTGCTCAGTAGCAGCCATTTTCAACTGGGGGATCTTAGATATGCAGGATCATGGTCTCACTTCTCAAACCTATTGCCTCCAAATTTGCATTGCCATGAAATTCCCAAGGGATTCGAGAAGCTACAGACAGGAAGTGAGCCCAGAGCAAGGAGGATCAACATAGTAAAAATGGCGATTCTACCAAAAGCAATCTATAGATTCAATGCAATCCCCATCAAAATCCCATCAAAATTCTTCACAGATCTGGAGAAGACAATAATCAACTTAATATGGAAAAACAAAACACCCAGGATAGCCAAAACAATCTTATACAATAAAGGATCGTCTGGAGACATTACCATCCCCGACTTCAAACTCTATTACAGAGCTACAGTATTGAAAACAGCTTGGTATTGGCATAAAAACAGAGAAGTTGATGAATGGAATCAAATAGAAGACCCTGACTTTAACCCACAAACCTATGAACACCTGATTTTCGATAAAGGAGCTAAAAGTATACAATGGAAAAAAGAGAACATCTTCAACAAATTGTGCTGGCAAAACTGGATCTCAATCTGTAGAAGAATGAAAATAGATCCATATCTATCACCATGCACAAAACTCAAGTCCAGGTGGATTAAAGACCTCAATATCAGTCCAAACACACTGAACCTGATTGAAGAGAAAGTGGGAAGTACTCTACAACATGTGGGCACAGGAGACCACTTCCTACGTATAACCCCAGCAGCACAGACAGTAAGGGCCTCATTGAATAAATGGGACCTCCGGAGACTGAGAAGCTTCTGTAAAGCAAAGGACACTGTCGCTAAGACAGAAAGGCAACCCACTGACTGGGAGAAGATCTTCACCAACCCCGCAACTGACAAAGGTCTGATCTTCAAAATATATAAAGAACTCAAGAAACTAGTACGTAAAAGGCTAAACAACCCAATTATAAAATGGGGCACTGAGCTGAACAGAGATCTCTCAACAGAAGAAGTTCAAATGGCCAAAAGACACTTAAGGTCATGCTCAACTTCCTTAGCAATCAGGGAAATGCAAATCAAGACGACTTTAAGATACCATCTTACACCTGTCAGAATGGTGAAAATAAAAAACACCAATGATAGCCTTTGCTGGAGAGGTTGTGGAGAAAGGGGTACACTCATCCATTGCTGGTGGGAATGCAAACTTGTGCAACCACTCTGGAAAGCAGTGTGGAGGTCCCTCAGGAAATTCGGGATCAACCTACCCCTGGACCCAGCAATACCACTCTTGGGAATATACCCAAGAGAGGCCTTATCATACAACAAAAGTATATGCTCTACTATGTTTATAGCAGCATTGTTTGTAATAGCCAGAACCTGGAAACAACCTAGATGCCCTTCAATTGAAGAATGGATGAAGAAAGTATGGAATATATACATATTAGAGTACTACTCAGCAGTAAAAAACAAGGACTTCTTGAAGTTTGCAGGCAAATGGATGGAAATAGAAAACACCATCCTGAGTGAGGTAAGCCAGACCCAAAAAGAGGAACATGGGATGTACTCACTCATATTTGGTTTCTAGCCATAAATAAAGGACATTGAGCCTATAATTCTGGTTCTTAGAGAAGCTAAATAAGAAGGAGAACCCAAAGAAAATCATATAGGCATCCTCCTGAATATTAACCTTCATCAGGCGATGAAAGGAGACATAGACAGGGACCCACATTGGAGCACCGGTCTGAAATCTCAAGGTCCAAATCAGGAGCACAAGGAGAGAGAGCACGAGCAAGGAACTCAGGACCGCGAGGGGTGCACCCACACACCGAGACAATGGGGATGTTCTATTGGGAACTCACCAAGGCCAGCTGGCCTGGGTCTGAAAAAGCCTGGGTTAAAACCGGTCTCGCTGAACATAGTGGACAATAAGGACTACTGAGACCTCAAGAACAATGGCAATGGGTTTTTGATCCTACTGCACGTAATGGGTTTGGTGGGAGCCTAGGCAGTTTGGATGCTCACCTTACTAGACCTGGATGGAGGTGGGTGGTCCTTGGACTTCCCACAGGGCAGGGAACCCTGATTGCTCTTTGGGCTGACGAGGGAGGGGGACTTGATTGGGGGAGGGGGAGGGAAAGGGGAGGTGGTGGTGGGGAAGAGACAGAAATCTTTCATAAATAAATAAATAGATAGATAAATAAATAAATAAATAAAAAAGAATTTAAAAAAAGACTTGTAGGAGTTGAAGAAATGTAGGCTAGCAATCACCCCTACAAGGGCATGGAGACTTCTCTAGCTTGAGAAAGAGCCTGGAACTCAAGGTACCATTAAATCTTCTTTTTCTGGTTTCCTTCATTAGACAAACATTGTTTGTTTGCGCTATCTCTAACTCATTAGGCACTGCATAGATCTTGTTCTCAGGGAGGTCACTGTCTAAAAATAATAAGAACATTCAGACCGACCCAAGCACAGCAAAGGTGTGTGCAAAGTGTTGGAGGAACACAGGAGCAGTGAGTGACTATGACTACGCCTGCTATATGGATCATCTGCTGAAAGTGGAGAGATGGGTTATGCACAGAGAAGAGCGTCTCATCAAGCAAAGGTTCCTATCTCCCCCCATAGAAGTGTGATCTGGACAGGGTTGGAGTGCTTAATCTGCTAGTTTCCACAGTCCTTCCTCACCTTCGTCTCAGGGCCTAGTCCAGCCATCAGTGCATCGCTGTCACTCAATAAACAGTAGCCCTAACTGACTGACAAAGGGCTAGGACTAAAAACCCGTGAATGAATGGCGTTGGTAAGAACAGGAGGTGCCCACTAACTGGAGAAAAGGAGACATCTTATAATTTCCCCAAAATGATATGCTACATTTGGTCATAGCTAGGGAAGAATCTCAGAAACCCAGCGTGAGACTAGAATTTCTTATCTGAAAACAAAACAAAGCAAAAAGTTGTTGAAAATATTTTTAAAGCACACCTGTGCTTAACATGAATAATGTTTAACAATGAACTGGGCCGAGCCTGCAATCAAGCCCATTCTCTCCAAGTGGACTGAGTGGAGGCCACTGAAAAGGCTTTTTTTCCCAGCACACTGTGGGGTTCCATTTTGCTTTGGGTTATAAAATGAACATTTTCTTTTTACAAATATGTATTGTGTAGAACAAGGCAAGGGTTCCCTGAATGAAATCCAGTCATTAACCTAATGCTTATAATCTGCATAATTGTTTCAGAGAGGGGCAGAGGGAGTAGATCACAAGCCAAAAAACCAGGGACGCAGTGGGATTTATCTGGGCTCTGTTGATGCTGCAGAATAGGTTACAACACATATACCCCAGGGCCTCTGTGTACTGGCTATTCGGTTGTGCAACATGAATGGCCTGTAACCTGAATCTGCTATAAATTGAATGCAAATGACATTTTCTATAATATAAGAAATACATTTCAGAAATTTGAGTTAGATTCTGTTCCTGGTTAGAAAAAGATTGCTGGGAATACAAGGAAGAATAAAGAAATCCATTGTGGTAGAAGTCAATGGAGCAGGTGGGGCATAAGAAGGGAAAATAGTGAGTCCATGTTAAGGATCTAGAAGGCATGTCCAAGCTGTGGCCTGAGGGTAACACAAAAATGCTAAGTTACCTAAGTGTTATGATATTATTTCTGTGAATCTTTAAGAACTCAATGTGCAGTTCTTGAAGATAAGACAGTGTTGTACTGCAATCTCAAAAGGTTGGACATTCCTGATAGAGGCCCTGAGCCAAGCCCATGGGGCACAGGGAATAGGAGAGTAAGGACTGCATATTTCAAGACTGAAGAACTAACAGAATGTGGGTAGCCGGAGATTTGACAGAATTGAATGACACAGACTTCTAGCTTGGGTAGCAGCCTAGGCTGGACCCAAGGAGATAAAAACAGTGAGTTAGAACCTGAACAAATGCATCTGGAGGTGTCTAGCAACAGACGGAAGTGTAGGACTGAAGTGCAATGCAGATGTTGGTCTGGGGATACTGATGATGTTATGAACATAGTTTTTTTTTTAATTTTTTTTAAATTATTTAACTATTTTATGAATATGAGTTCTTTATCTGTATATACACCTGCATTTCAAAAGAGAGCATCAGATCTTACTATAGGTGATTATATGTCACCATGTGGTTGCTAGCACTTGAACTCAGGACCTCTGGAAGAGCAGCCAGTGCTCTTAACTGCTGAGCCATCTCTCCAGCCCCTGATTTTTTGTTTGTGTGTTTTTGTTTTTCAAGATAGGGTTTGTATGTGTAGCCAGGCTACCCTCAAACTCAGAGATCTGCCTGCTTCTGCCTCCCATGTGCTGGGATTAAAGGTGTGCGCCACCACTGTCCAGCTGAGCATATTAGTAATGATAGTCATAGAAATAGATAGAATAAAGCAAAGAATGGGGAAAGAACCAGCTACTGAAAGATGACAAAGAAACTAGCAAGGGCAAAATGTGAAGATACGCAAGGTCATTAAGATTTTTCAATGCTACAAGAGTTAAGGGCTTAGATAATATCACCAGTGTTGAGGTTGGGGTGTACCTGCCTGAAGTTATTCTGTATTCTATAAAACAATGTTTCTCCTACTTTGTCTTGCCCTTAGAGATCTCATTTTACAAAGAGCATTTGGATACATTTTGAGGTTAAAGGATGATTGTACCTTGGTGGACGCACGAGCAGCACCATTTATCCCTACCGGGGAGGCAGAGAGTGATAAATAACTTACTCCTAAAAGTAAAACTTTTCAACCACCCTACAAACTCATCAAATAAGTGGAGACCACAGGAGCACATACATATATTAAAATCTGTTGCAGGGGCTGGCTGCTTGCCCCAGCTGCCCAGAACCAAAATAACCACACAGAAACTATATTCATTAAATCACTGCTTGGCCCATTAACTCTAACTTCTTATTGGCTAGCTCTTACATATCAATTTAACCCATCTCCATTAATCTGTGCATCACCATGAGGTCGTGGCCTACCAGCAAAGTTTCAGCATGTCTGTCTCCAGTGGTAGCTTCATGGCATCTCCCTGACTCTGCCCTTCTTTCTCCCAGCATTCAGTCTAGTCCTCCCCGCCTACCTAAGTTCTGCCCTATCAACAGGCCAAGGCAGTTTCTTTATTCATTAATGGTAATAACAGTACACAGAGGGGACTCCCACATCAAAAATCATATCTGGAAAACCAGGTATATGATTTTCTAAAAAGCTTATTAGACACACTAGACTGAGGAAGGGGTATAAGCCTTCGCCTGGACCCCGTGAAGAGGTCACTGAGCACTGCAGTGGTGACTGCCTACACAGACTGCCACCTGACCACCTGGTGGGTGTATTAGGAGACAGGCCATTTGAGAGCTCTTGATGGTGCTAGGGACTTCAGCTGGCGCTTTGCCCTCCCTGTTGGCATAGCCTCTCAAATTGACATATTTAGCAGTTTAAATAAAAAATACCTAGTCTCATTGCAATTTGCTATTCCATGTTCAGTTGATATCTCTGGGAGGCCTTCTCTTTTCTGAAGGGAAAGGGAGGATGAGTATGTCTGGGGGAGAGCGGGAAGGTATGTGTGTGGGGGGGATAGGGGTTGGGAAGGGAACTTCAGTTGGGATGTAATGTATGAGAGAAGAATAAATTAAAAATAGTTTAAAATATAACTAACTAAATGTCCTCCAAAGGCTTCTGTATTTGAATGGTTGGTGGTACTATTTGGGGAAAGTTCTAGAACCTTTAGGAAGTGACACCTAGGTAGAGGAAGTACTTTGCTTGGGGTGAGCATTATGGCTTTATAGTCTCATCCCACTCCCTGCTTCCTGTGTGCATTAAAATATAACCATCCAGCTTCCTGCTACTTCCAGAATGCCACACCCTCTCTGCCATTGCAGACACTTACCTTGTGGCAATGCAAGCCAAAATCAACTCTTTGTTTCTACAGTCACTCTTGGTCATGGTATTTACCATAGCAACATAAAAGTAACCAACACAATGACAGTCATCCATTCACCTATTCTAATGTGTCTCTGTCCCAGCCCTTTGCCTCTGCTGTGTCCATGATACTACTTTGTTTCTGCAGCTCCAGGAGACCTGCATGCTCAGTTCAACTCTGACCCTATACCAGTGCCTCTGGAGACCTTCAGAGACTTATTTTCCGTCTCTCCTGACTTCCCTGCTTCTGTCTCTATTAGGCTTCTTTGAAACTCCTTGAACTCTACTATGGTTTTATTAACCTTTAGAAAATATTCTGCAAAGGAAAAGTAATGTGCTGTCAGAATATTGCAATAAGTAACTTATTTAATAAAGCAAATTATTTAAATGTTGGGGCTAGAGAGATGGCTCAGGGGTTAAGAGCACTGCCTGCTGTTCCAGAGGTCCTGAGTTCAATTCCCAGCAACCACATGGTGGCTCACAACCATCTGTAGTAAGATCTGGTGCCCTCTTCTGAGCTGCAGGCACACATGCAGACAGAACACTATATACATAATGAATAAATAAATCTTTTTAAAAAATTAAAAAAATATTCTGCAGCTGACACACAATAGCATCTATCTATCTATCTATCTATCTATCTATCTATCTACCTATCTATCTATCCATCCATCTATCTGAATACATATACTTACTGCAGGGTGTGGAATGTGTGAACTGGGCATTAATATTAATAATTAAGGTTGGATTAAAAAACATGTTTGCCTCGACTAACCACCAGGAGAAATCAGGACTAATTAAGAAATTGCTGCCAATGAAACTTGTGTTTCATTTGTTTGTGAATGTGTAACTATACAAAAAAAAACCCTGACATTACAGAAAGACATAAATTCCATCTATGTTTCTGTATAGTGTGGCTACAATGATCATAGTAGTGAATTAGTAGGCCCCAAATACTGTCTGCCTCAGCAGCTTCTGTGGTTTGGAGGGATAAAGACCAAGGGAGGATAGCAGCAAAATGAGAAACTGAAAACTATGATGGATTTGATAATGAAAGAATGAGGGGGTGGAAAGAGAAGATTGGTTCTTTTACTATGGCAGAGGGTTGGGCCTCTGACATGGAGGGATGCATTTGGGAGGTAAGGGGGCCCTCACTAGTGGAGGTAGACCACTGCTAAGGTGGCAGAAGGATGCAGCTTAGGAAGGAAAAGCACCTTTTGCTTTGTAGCAGGAAGGAAGGGCTGAAGAGATGACTTCGTGAGCAAGAGCACTTGTTGCTCTTGCAGAAGACCCATTTGGTTCCAAGAACTCACAGGGTGACTTCATAAGCTTCAGTTTCAGGGCATCTGACACACATCATCTTCTGGCCTTCATAAGCACCTGAACATGCATGGTGCGTGTGCGCGCACACACACACACACACACACACACACACACACAAAGAGAGAGAGAGAGAGAGAGAGAGAGAGAGAGAGAGAGAGAGAGACACACATATAAAAAAATACAACTTTGAAAGTAAATAGCTCAACTATTTGCAGCTTTATTTGCAATAGTCAGGACCTGGAAACATCTAGATGCCCCTCAGCCAAAGAATAAATAAAGAAAATGTGGTCCATTTACACAATGGAATATTACTCAAGGTGTCAAAAACAGTGACATCAGGAAATTTGAAGGCAAAGGAGTAGAACTGGAAAAAAAATACATGAGTGAGGTAACTCAAATCCAGAAAGACAAACATGACATGCACTCACTCATAAGTGGGTATTAACTGCAAATGCTACAATCCACAGACCAAGAGAGGCTAGATAATAAGGAGGACCCGGTGGGGGGGGGAGAAACATGGATCTCTCTGGGAATGGGACATAGAGATCTCCTGGATGGGCTGGGGTGGGTGGATATGGAAACTTGAGGAACCAGGCTGGGGGTGATAGGGGGAGAGTGCTGAGAGAAATGACTGGGGGGGAGGCTTTACAGAGTCTAGTAGAAGCCTGATGTAAGGGAAACTCCCAGGAGTTTCTACAAGGATGACCCCAACTAAGACTCCTGGCAGCAATTTATGCATAACCTGAACTGGCCATCCCCTGTGAGCAGATTGGTGACTTCCCCAGTTGTTGTCAGAGAGCCTTCATCCAGTAGCTGAAGGAAGCAGATTCGGAGACCCAAGGCCAACCATTGGGCTGAGCTTGGGGAGTCCTACTGAGGCGAGGGAGGAGGGATTGGAGCCAAGGGGTCAGGAACATCACAGTAAAACTCACAGAAAAGGAGAGACTGTCTCATGGGAACTCAGAGTCTGAACCAAGAACAAGGGAGCCCGCATGGGACTGATGGAGGCCCTCTGCACATAGGAGACAGTTCTGTAGCTTGGTCTATTTGTGGGACTCCTGGTAATGGGAGCTGTCCCTGGTGCTTTGGCTGGTTCTTGGGAACCTATTCCTTATGCTGGAATGCCTTGCCCAGCCTGAATACAGGGGGGAGTGCTTGATCCTACGGCAGCTTGATATGACATGCTTTACTGATAATGCCCAAGGGAAGCCTGCCCTTTTCTGAGGGAATGTATGGGGGGGGGTTGATGAGGATGGAGGGGAGGAGTGGGAAGGGAATGGGAAGAAAGGCGGAAGGAGAGGATTGGTCTGGATGAATAAAAATGTATTTATTTTAAAATAAATATATTTTAAAAATAAAAAAGAGAGTAACACACAAATAATAAAATTGCAAGAGGGTGGGTTTAGCCTTACAAAAACAGAGTGAGTGCAGACAGAAAGACCAGAGTGGGGAAGGAGAGGAATGGGGGGAATAAGTAAACCGGAGGTTTCCAAGGTATGACTGAGGAAAAATAACATCACTGGGTGCTGTCTACAGGAGAATTTAGGGGTTACTGAAACAAAGCATTACAAAATGACAGCGTTTTTGCTGTGGTGCGTACTGTCAGCCTTTCCTCTCTGGCCCTAAGAAATTTTCAGTGAGGTCTGCATTTCATTTCATGAAAAAAACAAACCAAAAATGACAATAAAATATAAAACAAAGCAGAGTTGGTTCCCTCCTCCCACCGTGGAACCTGGCGATTGAGATCAGGGTGTCAGGTTAGTGCAGCAAGCGCTTTTCTTTCCTGAGGAACCATCTTGCCATGAAATGGATTTTTAACTTAAAAAAATTAATGTGTGTGTGTGTGTGTGTGTGAGAGAGAGAGAGAGAGAGAGAGAGAGAGAGAGAGAGAGAGAGAGAGAGGTTTCTATGGAGGCCAGAAGGCATCAGATCTACTGGATGGAGACAGAAGTTCTAGCCAGCTGTGAGCTGCTTTGAATGGCTGAGCCGTCTCTCTATGCTAATCCAGACAGGTGCAGGTGGAGAGGGTAGACATACAAGGAGTTGAGTGTGTGTGCGACTACGATCAAAGTATATTGTGAGAAATAATTACTAAAAAGAAAAAATAAATAGGAAGAGATTAAGAGCTAAATGGAATGTGCTGGTTTGAAAAATATCCTCCTCATCTATAGAAATATTAGTGCCTGGAGAATTAAAGAGGAAAGATGCAGTCAGGCTCAACTGTATTAAATTATGAGTATCATGAATGCTCATAGCAACTTGTGCCCAGTTAACATATGTCGCTCTAGCAATTCTGCATACCCATCCATACTTCCTGTAAAGTTTCCTTACCTTTAAGTTTGATTTTATTTCACAATTAAACTCTTTAAGTCTTCCCTGACTTCCTAAGTTGTAATATTGTGTTTCATCCTCTTAGCAAAGAGAGTAGAAGGAGCATTAAGTTGGGCAAGAGTAAACTCTCCCATGCCAATTTACCTCCATATGCTTTAATATGACAATTGGGGGATGACAGAAAAAAATTAATGTACATATGAAAGAAAAGGGCAAAATTTTATGGCCTATCACAATCAGGTAATATGCTTTCCTTTTTTTGATTTTTTGCTTTGTTTTGTTTTATTGGTTTTTATTGAGCTCTACATTTTTCTCTGGTCTTCTACCTGCCTTTCCCCTCCCGTTCAACCCTTCCCCAAGGTCCCCATGCTCCCAATTTACTCAGGAGATCTTGTCTTTTTCTAATTCCCATGTAGATTAGATCTATGTATGTCTCTCTTAGGTTAGGGTCCTCTTTGTTGTCTAGGTTCTCTGGGATTGTGATTTGTGGGCTGGTTTTCTTTGTTTTATGTTTAAAAACCACTTATGAGTGAGTACATGTGATAATTGTCTTTATGTGTCTGGGCTACCTCAGTCAAAATAATGTTTTCTCGCTACATCCATTTTTCTGTGAAATTTAAGGTGTTATTTTTTTCTGCTGTGTAGTGCTCCATTGTGTAAATGTACCACATTTTCCTTATCCATTCTTCAGTTGAGCAGTATTTAGGTTGTTTCCAGGTTCTGGCTATGACAAACAATGCTGCTATGAACATAGTTGAGCACATGTCCTTGTGGCACGATTGAGCATCCTTTGGATATATTACTGGGTCTTGAGGAAGGTTGTTTCCTAATTTTCTGAGAAATCGCCATACTGAAATCCAAAACAGCTATACAAGTTCGCACTCCCACTAGCAATGCAGGAGTTTTCCCTTTTCCCCACAACCTCTCCAGCATAAGTTGTCATCAGTAATATGCTTTCTAATGTGCATGCTTTTCCTATCAGATCCAAAAGGGGCAAGCATACATCTGAGGTATTTCCTGCCTATGTAACTCCCACCTACATGTGATCAAGTGCATCCAGTGTAGTTGGTCCAAACAAACTTGCTTAGGGTAGTAAAAACGTGGCTTCTTATTTCCCAAGAGCTAAAACTCCTGGCATTCCAGGAAGTTATCTTATCCTTGGAAAAGTGGGACCTAAAGTTTAACTTTGGCTATTACAATACTAAGACTCACATTTTAATGATTCCTCCCTTCTGCTTCCTGTTTCAAGAGAGAGCCCTAGGTCTCAGACAGTGCGTGGAATCCTTTTGTCAGCCAAGAAGACAATGTGTTGTTACAACCAAGCATACTGAGTGTTGTGGTGATGACACTTAGCACATTGGTTTGAGTAGGTCATGCACTACTAAGATAGAATTCATATTATTGTAAGGAGAAGGAGATATAGGACAACATCAAACGAGTTTCCAGGAGTGGAGAAATGGAAACGGAATAGTTGGTATTCAGAGGAAATGAAGTCCCAGTTATGTTCACTGGCTGAGTTCCAGAAATCTGAAGCTCACATAGCGCATAACTTTATTTATATTTTTACAAATATGGTACGGTAATTTTCAAAAAGTTATTAAGAGGGTAGATTTCAAGTTGGGACATGGACACAAGGAAACCTACAGGGCTCCATATGTCTATTGCTTTGACTGTGGAAATGCTGTCAAGGGTATTTATATGCTTGAACTCATTACATTGTACAAATAGGTAGTTTCATTTTACATACCAATTGTACTTCGATAAAATGTTCAAGTTCTTTACAAAACTTAATAAGCACCAAAAATCTGAGGTACACAGAAAGACGAGATGCTCATGTGACTCATGGGAATACAAGTAAGATTAAGGCAGATAGCTGTTCAGCACAAAGTGTTGATGACCTGTTGACAAACACCAGTACTTCCTAAGGCCCCATCAGACATTGCTATAATAAACTAGTAATGACATCATGCTTGTGACCAACTTGTTAACTGAACTTTTAAAATCCTTTTCAGTGGATTGACTGAGGTTTTAGCATTCAAAATTATGGCATAGATTCAAAATAACTGTAAAGAAAATTTGACTACTTATACCTTATAAATATGTTGTTATGCTAATCAATCAATTTTATGCTTTATATGGGAATATTAAGTATTTCATCAATGCACATTACAAATGGATATCAGTTTATTATACTATGACCTACAAATTAACAGAATGAAAAAGAGAATTTAAATATAGAATACAAAGAATTCGGGGAAAATGAGGAGCCCTCAGCTCTGGATCAGCGTTAGTGGCTTGAGCACCTTCTTGTAAGCAGAGCAGGACAGCACACTGTTTCCTCAATTTGATTTTTATATTTTAAAATATCACTAAGAAGGTAGAAGCCATAGCAAGGAATTTAGTGAACAACAGCAAAGCAATAAACACAAAACATAGGAGGCTTCTCCTGAATCTCTCCAAATGTTCACAGGGAAGAAAAGAGAAGACACTTGGCTCTAGCCCAAACTTTGCAACTAAATGAGTAACTTTACATTGTTTTTTGAGGGGGACATGAGAACTACCATGTAACTAAGTAATCCCTCACCTGGGCATTCATCAAACAGAAACCCAATCAGCTTGTGAAAGAGTCACTGTGTCAATGGGTCATTCAAGCACCGTGTTTGTAGCAGCATTGTTTCCAACTGCCAGGATGTGGACACAACTTAAATATCCAACAGTGTAGAAAGACGCTATCATGTATGTACACAATGAAATGTTATTTAGCCCCGAAAAGAAGGAAATTGAGAGGTGGGCCATAAATTCTGTCTTTCTGATGTGAGACAGGTTCTGCAATCATGAGCACACAGCAACTGTGGCTTCTCACACAAGGTTTGCAAGAAAAAAAAAAGGGCAAGGAAGTTGTAGGGAGAACTAGCTGAGAATAAAGGTATCAACAGAAGTGAAGGGGTGTTAGAAGAAGGTGATGAGGGTAGATACAATCAAAATATAAGAACAAAATTATATACATATTTAAAATGATTAAAAAGAGAGAGAGAATACTGGCCTTTACAACAACATGGGAACATCTGGAGGATATTATTTAAGTAAAACAAGCCAGATGCTGCAAAAAAAACACCATGTGATATTTACATGTAGAAATTTTTAAAATAGAACTTAGGAAAGCAGGAACTTTAGAAAGGGCTGTAGCAGGGCCCAGGGTTAGGGAAAAAAAGAGAAAGCACTCTTCTAAGGATATGTATTTCCAGGTAGAGAGTGAATCAGCATTGAGGCTCTACTGTACAGCGTAGTGATTCTATTTGATAATACCATATTGTGGACTTGATATTTGATTAAAAGGGTACTTAAGAGTGGCTCTTGGCAGGTATGGTGGCTCACATCTTTAATTCCAGGACTCCAGAGGCAGGGGTATGAAGATCCTTGCGAGTTTGAAGCCAGCCTGATCAACATAAAGAGTTTTAGGCAGCCAGAGCTACACATAATAAAATTTTATCTCAAAAAAAAAAAATGGGGAAGGCATGGGGATATGGCTTAATGGTTAAGAGTGCATCCTCTTCCCACTAAAGGATCTGAGTTCGATCCCAAGCACCCATGTAGAGCAGCTCACAACCGCCTGTAACTCTACCTAAAGGGGATCTGATGCCTCTGGACTCTGCAGGCACCCGTACATGTCCCTTCCCATCACATGAAGAAACCAACTATGTGGCAATGGGGCATTTTTAATTGTCTTGATTGTGGTGATGATGTCAAAAATAAACAAATATTAAGGTGTCATGTTGTATGTCTTACATACACAGTTTTTAGTTGTCGATGATATATTAAAAGGCTGGGGGGAAACTAAGTGTTAGCTGAGGGTCAGCCCTTGACAACCTTCGTATTCTCCTCTAGCCCTGATCCTGTGCCAGCCTGTTGTGCTCGGTTAAAGATAAAGATGTTGCTTTCAACAAAGTCGAAAAGAGGCTAGGCAAGCGTTTTGATGCATTTATTTATTTCTGTATTTAGTTGGTGCTTTTTTGCAGAAGGTTGAATTCATCAAACTCAGCTCATGGCACATTTATCATCATTGGTACCTTGTTTAACTTATTTATTCCTGTCATCCCCACACTTCACTCAAATTCTCCTTGCTCTCTCATTAGCAACTCATTTCTCCTGCTTAATGACTATGTTTTATCTGCATATGTTCCTACTAAATGTTCATTATCATTTTGAGAACATGATTTTGAATTTCTGTATGTAAGATGCTGCGCTCCCAAATATGCTATTGCATTTCTTGCTCATTTTTACCCATCACTGCATCTTTTAAAAAATCTATACATGCTGCTCTCGCAACTAACCCTTTGTTTCCAATTGCTGCAAATGACTCCAGCGTGCGCATCTACCACACTTCAAGCATCCACTCGCGGTGATGAATGTCAGACTAGCTGCAAGTCTCTGTCACCATAAATAATGCTGTGACGTGAGGCATTCCGATTTAGAAAAGAATTGCAGGTGAGGGTGTGAGAAAGGAGCTGCTTCTGTGCACTGATGGGAATGGCGAAGCACTTCTGCTAGGGTCTCTTCTGGCCCAATGTGCTATAAAACTTTGGATGATGGGTTTAAATCCAAATGCCTCAGCTGGGAGGCTAGTCAACACGTGTCCGTGTGTGGTACCATTATTTTAGTTAGAATACTCTCTTTACAGAATTAGCGCGCTGGTGGTATGCAAGTATGAGTACAGGTGCGCGTGTATATATGTATGTGTGTGTGCACGTGTGTGTGTGTGTGTGTGCATGCGTATGTGTGTGTGTGTTTCAGATAGGGTCTCCTCTGTAACCCAGACTGGCTCACAAACTCACTATACCACCTGTTCTGGCCTAGAACTCATGGAAATCCTCCTGCTTTAGCCTATCAAATTGCTGGAAATACATGTGTGAGTATTATTAGGTAGTTATTTGAATCTATTGACATCATGTTCCACATCTGCCCTCACTTCTGAGAACTGACACCCAATACCCAAGCAGTAGTCTCTGGCATCCAGGATATCTTTAAGAAGGCCTGCAAAGTCTGTTTCCCTGATTGGGTCTTTCTTGCTTTCTCCATGGTAGCTATTTCACACATTTTCCGTCTCATCCCTTCTGCCCGCACTCTCAGCAGGTTACCTCGCCTCCTGCTTTAGAGAGGAAAATAGAAGCTATCAGATGAGAGCTCTCTGGAATCCTCATTATCAGTCTGTAAATTTGCCTATATCCATGCCTGTCTTTGCCGCCTTTCTTCTTCTTACAATAGGGTGTCTACATTCTGTGTGAGAGGAATCCAGTCATCTGTGCTACACACACAGCGTCACCACCTTTGCTTTGCTGGCTAAATTCTATCCCTACCAAGATCTCTCTCTACCAACTCTATCTCTACCAACTACTTCCCTGACCCTGTGAAATTGTTTGGGTCTTGGCTGATCATAATACTATACTTTTAAAACCTGTCTTTGTCGTTATGATGTATATTTCTATGTCAAGTTAAAAACTAAAATCAAATCAAGGCTTCTCTTAAGCTCAGTCCAACCCATTGGCAGCCTCTCTCCCAGCCCCAGCAACCCAGTAACTACAGCTCCAGAAGGAACCTACTTGCCTGCCCCTTCCTCACTACTCAGTGGTGCCTGATCTCCTGGAAGCTCCTTTGTGGATAAAACCAGGAGCCACAGTTCTCTCCTTAGAGGACTCATACTCTCAGTAACTTCTGTCGCCACTGTTGAACCTCTACTTCCCTGGGTCACATGGAGCCTCTCCTCTCCTCCTAATTTATCTGCCTGTTTCTCTGATCTTTCTTTCAAGGTACCCTTTTCAGGCCGATGTAGACCTGTTTCTCAGTGTTGTCTGTTTCAGGACGAGTTCATTTATTCTAGTTCTCTTCATTCTTTCACCCACTTGAAACCCCATCATGGCTTTGATTGACATGTCCATTCCCTGTATCTCTGTCTCCATTCCTAACTGGTCTTCTCTGCTCCAGGCTTACATAGCTAACTCCCTTCTTAACATCTCTACCTAAGCATCCCTGAGGCATCTCGAAATCCTTTGTGAAAGGACTGAATTTATCTTCCTTCAAGACAGCCCTCTTTTGGTCATCTCCACTATTATTATCTCAAGGAAACTCATTAGGCAGTATAGTTTTCCTGTCAGTAAAGTTTAAAGTTAGAGAAGTTGCAGATTCCTGGTATCAAACTTAAAGCAATACAAAAAAAAATACGTAACAAAAAGGAAAAGCCTCAGCAATGCCTATCCTAAGAGAAAAGCAACTATTAATTATGATATGTGTATGCTAGCAGATTTTTGTATGTGTATACATAGATATACACATATACATATGTTTGGTTTTTGCATATCCTTTATTATGTATGTACCATAATGCAAATTTTTCTTTTGCAGAAAATGCATTATGGATAACTTTGAATTATTAACCACAGTGCCATAATTCAGTCTTTTGTCGGCCATGTGCTATTGTTCTGTGCTATGCACAGACTATCTGAAATTTAATGATCTTTCCTTTTCTGTTTTCATTATCTCAAGGTTGCAATAAATAACCTTTACCACAAATTTCATTTCCTTCTGACTAAATACAATGCTACAAGTGGGATTTCTGAGCTAAACTTACATACTATAGTAAAGTTTGTGTGTGTGTTACTATCACTGAAGTACTCTCAGAAATATTTCCCACCTCCGTTTATTGAGGGACAATTTCCATATGGCAAAGTGCAATTTTTTTGAGTGTGCTACTGGGTGGATTCTTATAGATACAATTACTTCTGTAGCCACCATCTCTGTAAAAAAATATGTCGTTTCTATTTCTCCAGGAGGTTCTCTTCTGTACCTTTTCCAGTATGTAACTCTTCTCCAGAGATCACAACTGTTTTGACTTATTTAATCCTTCATGATTTTATTTAAATGGATGAAATCAAACAACAAGCTGGTGTCTAACTTCTTTGACACTGAACATTTTGCATTTATTCATTTTGTTCTATTTAAACACACTTCATTGTTTGTTGCTATGCAATGTTCATCTATATGAATATCTCATAAATCGTCCTTTAACATGAGGGTATTTCTCTATTTGAGCTATTATGAATAAAATGGCAATGGACATTTGTGTACAAATATTTCCCCCTTCTCTAGGATATGTGCACAGGAGTGGAAGTGTTGGGTCTTGGGGTACATTTAATGCAATTAGAAACTACAACGTTTACAAATGGGCTGAACCTGTTCATCTCTGCCTGCATGAGAATAACACACACGGCATTGTCACTGAAGACTGATTGTCTGCTTCCCAGACAATTGCATGAGCTGGGTCTACCTTTTCCAATGCCTTGAACACAGTGAATACTCAATAAATACTTCTCAAATTAGATGAGTAATAGAAAGACGACTGTGAGTTATGTCTACAGAGCTCTAGCACACGGTTTGAAGAGTTAACATGCTGCTTCAGAGAAGTTGTTGTAGATGTAGATGTTTTAGCATCCCAAGGGCAGTGCCTGCATTTTATGGATAGAACTGTAGCTTTTATGTCACTGAATATTCCTCTAAGGAGCTTAGCATAGGACCTGGCACAAAGAATTATCCACAGTGATCAGCATGTTATGCTTGATTAGAATGGATTTAAATAATGCCAAATGTCACTGAGATGTTTGTCTGGAGCTTTACCTGTTCCATTTCTGGCATAGGGTCTAGAAGAGACAAAGGGAAGAGAGAGCAGCTTCCCCTAACACCCTCTGACACACATGCGCGCACACACACACACACACACGCACGAACGCATACACACACACACAAACACACACACACACAAACACACACACACACACACACTGCACGGTCACCAGCCCTAATGCTAGGAAATAATCCATTGACCTCAAGCCTGCAATCTGATTTGTTAGGTTCACTGATTTGTTAGGTGATGTAGATCGGAGAAATATGGTTCACCATAATGTGTATCCTTCTCTCTCTCCTTTCGAAAGGACCAGTGTTTGAAGATTTTATATTGGGTCTTTATTCTTTCCCTGTAGCTGCAGCTAAAGTATCTATTCTTCTGAGAGTTTGTGGGTTGAGGATTGAAAAAAAATCTTTCTTGCATGAACTAGACCCTCATCAAAATTCACTGCAACTGAGATTCATTTCCATTTCCAGCCCCATTGCTACCCACAACCAACTGAGCGTGATGGATGAGCTGGGTAACAATTTGAAGGCGAAAACTATCTAACCATCCATCTACCTTGTTTCCTGATTTGAGTGCCGTCACCCTATTAATGGAGCACATCCTTCAGTCTTGCCTCCCTTCACCTCTAAATAATGTGGGATGTAAGCAAAAGTCCTCAACTCGGTTTCTACGACAAACACTGTGTTCATAGAAGTAGATCGCAGAGACTTGGGACCTTACCAGTCTAAACTTAGTGTTCAGTTTACACCAGGGTTTTCATGCTCAGATAACCTCTCTACATTCCCTGTGCATTTAGATGAGAAGGTATTTTTAATATTTGAAGACACTGTTTATTACTGATTTATCTGGCGCCTATTTTATTGCTGTTGTTCTTGCTTTAATCTCTTTTTCTGCCCTAAGGTTTGAAGAGAGGTCTTTGTCAACTGTACCAATGACATACATTCCCAGCACCTTTTTTTCTTTTTAAGGAAGTCTCTTGATGTAACTCTGGCTGTCCCGAACCTTGATTTTTGTCAAGCCCTGGACTTCCTCTGTATTGCCGGGAAGACCTCCAACTCATCCATCTCCAGCTTTAGCTTCCTGAGTTCGTGGATTATAGGCCCGGACCACCATGCATGGGCCTGTGTCTGTTTTAACATACAACAAACCAGGCTTGTCCAATTTGGGCTCCTGAGCGCCACCCGCCTCTCATCATTCTAGGAAGCGCACTTTGCGAGCGCACCACCATTAGCACGGAGGATGAGGAAAGATAAGCAGTACTCCTCCCAGCTTTCCGGCTCTGACAACTGCCTCTCCTAACCCGGGCTGAAGACCTCTAAAGGGATCAGTATGTGTTGTCTGACATTAGGAGAACTCTCAGAAGGCACCGTGTGGCACTACCAAGAGAAGAGCTTTCAAAAGTTCACTTAGGAGTGAACATGCCCAGAGAGCTGTGGCAGGCAGCAGCGCAGACAAACACGTAAGCATATCTTCAGGTGCTGGTG
>NW_026067990.1:6931386-6952066 GCF_014885135.2 Alexandromys fortis
ACTGGGTCTTGAGGAAGGTTGTTTCCTAATTTTCTGAGAAAACACCACACTGACATCCAAAGGGGTTATACCAGCTTGCATTCTCACCAGCAATGCAGAAGTGTTCCCTTTACCCCACAACCTTTCCAGCACAAGTTGTCATCAATGTTTTTGATCTTGGCCATTCTTACAGGTGTAAGATGGAATCTCAGAGTTGTTTTGATTTGCATTTCTCTGATGACTAAGGATGTTGAACATTTCCTTAAGTGTCTTTCAGCCATTTTTGATTCCTTTGTTGAGAGTTCTCTTTTAGGTCTGTACTCCATTTTTTTTATTGGATTATGTGATCTTTTGGTGTCCAATTTCTTGAGTTCTTTGCATATTTTGGAGATCAGACCTCTCTCTGATGTGAGGTTGATGAAGATCTTTTCCCATTCTGTAGGCTGCCATTTTGTCTTGTTGACCACGTTCTTTGCTTTACAGAAGCTTCTCAGTTTCAGGAGTTCCCATTTATTAATTGTTTCTCTCAGTGTTTGTGTTACTGGGGTTATATTTAGGAAGTGATCTCCTGTGCCAATGCGTTCAAGTGTATTTCCCACTTTCTCTTCTATGAGGCTGGCTTTATGTTGAGGTTTTTGATCTATTTAGACTTGAGTTTTGTGCATGGTGATAGACATGGGTCTCTTTTCATTCTTCTACATGTTGATATCCAGTTATGCCAGCACCACTTGTTAAATATGCTTTCCTTTTTCCATTTGATATTTTTTGCTTCTTTGTCAAAAATTAGGTGTTCAAAGATGTGTGGATTGATATCTAGGTCTTCTATTCAGTTGCATTTGTCCTCTTGTCTGTTCTTATGCCAGTACCAGGCTGTTTTCAGTACTGTAGCTCTGTAGTAGAGTTTGAAGTCAGGGATGTGATGCCTCCAGAAGTTCTTTTATTGCACAGGATTGTTTTGGCTATCCTGTTTTTTGTTTTTCCATATGAAGTTGAGTGCCGTTCTTTGGAGGTCTGTGAAGAATATTTCTGGGATTTTAATGGGCATTGCATTGAATCTGCAGATTGCTTTTGGTAAGATTGGTAGAAGAGTGCCTCTTCTGACAGACGATCTGCTCTAGCATTTGGCTCGCTTATCTGGAACTCATCAGCCTGCAGAGCGCTTCCTGTCTCACCTCTGGCTTACACAAAGCAAGTGACCGCATGGCTGGGACCTCAGGTGGTCGGGGAAAGAAACTTCCTCCTCTAAGCACTGGAGCCCTCCCTAAAATAGTGTGTGACTAAGCTAAACACCACTGAGACCTACAATACACCACTTTCTTGTAGAATGCCTTCTCCGCCGTGGGTAGTCTTGGAGGGATGGTAAAGAGAAAGTTCTTTCCCACCATTATCAAAAACAAAATACTCCCTAAAGGTTTTGGCACCACACTTCCCACTCATTGTTCAGTATAGCACAATTCAAGTTGATCAGACACAGTATACAACTGAGTCTAAACTAGTAATGCAGGAATACAAGAAATCTCCGTTTATACTTCCAAAACTGACGCTCTCATGAGAAGTTCCGTTGCCAGGATACTGTCCCCAGGAAATTATAAAGCTTATTGCTTTGTACACCTGTATCTTATTTTCTGCCTTGTTCTGTAACCTTTCCACAAATGAATTTGGTTGCCAAAATGTTGTCAGCAAGGTCCCTTTGCTTGATTAACTGGAGGGGGCAACATGATGAGTTCAAAGACATCCTCTTTTCGGTTGCTAGCAACCCCAGAGCTCGGCCAGAATCATTGTCCTGGTGGCACTGACAGTATAGCAAGACCATGCAGACAAGGAGGGCCCCTTTATGACGGGCACACATTAATGGAAAGCATGTGCTTGCTCAGCTTTAAGCACCTTCAGTGTGAAGAGTTCCATATTGTCTTCCAGAGACTTGTGCATCCTTATTTTTTAAACATGCAAGGAATACTTTATCTAGGATTATTACAGTGTGGCTATCAGTATTATTGTAGCATTATTGAGAGATCTTGAACTCAACTCCGTCAAAACATCTGAAGGAGTTTTAAGTGCTGAGACAAACTAAAGAAAACTCACTGGAGGAAGCTGAAGGAAAAGGTATCCATTTTATTCACAGTTCTGTTTTTGCATCAAGAAATGTACTTGAAGTTGGGCTCAGTGTGTCTCACAAAGACTAAGAGATAGAAACACTAGATTTCTTGATGATTCATTTCAAAAGGATGGCCCCTGTCTTTAAAAAAAAAATGCATTCCTATCAGGGTATGCTGACTCACACCTGCAATCCCAGTGTCTGGGAGGCTGAGACAAGAGGACCAAGAATTCCAGGCCAGCATAGTTTGAAAGGTAGACAATTTTTCAAAACAGAAAAAAAAAAGCAAGAGTGAACTGGGGCAGAAGGCTCTGTGGAGAAAAGACATGCCATACTAGTTTGGGGCTACAGTGCAGAACCCTCAAAGCCCCAGGCAGATGTGGCAGCATTTACGAGATAGACAGAGGTTACCGGGGACCAACTGGCTAGCTAGACTTAACACACAGGCGAACATATAGATACATACATAAACACCACAGGCAGATGAAGGGGAGATAGAACAAGGGCCAGACAGCTCAGCCTGTGAGAGAGCATTTGCCCAGCATGCGCAGAGCCCAAGGTGCCATCCCAAAACTGCAAAAGCAAACACAGCTTCTCGAGGCTGGGAGAGGATTTACATTTTAATGACACCAAGAAAGAAATCATGATTCCAAAGATTCTATAAAAAGAAAAGGGCGGTTTAGGATTTCTTATCAGGAAAAAGCCTATCTGTTGCCCTTCACACATACACTCAGGCTGAAGGGACTTTTAAAGTCATCTTGATCAATTATCTTTGATCAAATCTAGCAAATGATGAACAGTTTTCATATGTATTAATTTATATACTCTATTTGTTGCAAATTGACTCACACACAGAAACTTTAAAGATTATGAGATTAGAGTAACTGTTTCATTTTACAGCTGACCTAACTATCCTGCCTAATTATAGATTGGTTTACCAATATCAAAGTTCATCTGGAAATTTAAATTGCTCGCGCATTTATTGATTTAAGCAGAAATTGCCTCTGTAGAAAAGATCATAGTTTATGATTTTGGTTAAGAATAGCTAAAAGGTTACTGATAGGACCTCCAGTTTTCTAAAGAAAATTTCTATAGACACAATGAAAAGACAAGATTTCCCATAATTCTGTGTGCGATGGGAACGACTCAGCTCCATTTAAGGGGGCAGGCCACTGAGAGTTTAACCGTGCTCCAGTGAATAGATAGAAAACACGAACTGGACCTTTTTTTACTGTTTTCGGGGTAGGGAGGGGAGATGTCACCAGGGTGGAGGGGCAACATGGAAAGACTGAGCAATGCATGTCATCAGGGTGTGCGATGCTGAAATTCCCAAATAATCAGTCAAATAATAAAGATGTCCCATAATTCCAGCTAAGAGGAGGCAGAAAGATCCTATCCATTGACCAAATCTGGCAGAAATTGGTGAAAACAATTATCGTTCTCACCCTGCGCCCACTCATTTAAACATAACAGCTAAGGAAGGATGACACGCCATCTGTTCCCATCTCAGTGACTGTCACAGATTCTCAACCCTTGAGTCTTTGGGAAAAAAATTCCAGTTGAGTTCCCTCTCGGGAAACATTACTTTCTGCGGTAGTGAGGGCACTGTTTCTCCTCCTCCTTCATTCACAATTTCGCTCCCTTCCATCACGCACGTCCTGCTATACACATGAAAAATATAAAGTATCAATGAAGCACTGGGCATTCCAAGTGTGAGCTTATGCTGCTTCCCTAGGTTTACCTAATCATTCGCGGTATACCTGGACCTTTCCCTATTGTTCTAGACTCTTTGCGTCCCCTAAATGCTTAAAAGTAATGGCCAAGTCTACCAATTCATCATAGACTTGAACTATTGACAATATAATTAGAATCCTTCCCTTCCCTGGCCCTTTCGCTCTTTGCAACCTTCCTATATCCCTAGATGTAAGGAAAATGAGCCATCACGGATGGTCACAGTCACCTTTTGAATTTCTAAAGAAGAACTGTAAAGACTGAGTCCTAGTCAAGAACCTCTTGAGCCTTGGTATTTGGTACCGCTCTGTTTTTGGCAATATACCCACAGGCACAGAAGATAATGGGAATCCAGCTTGCATGCCCTGCAGCTCTAATGGGCTTTAAAGTTTGTTGGCCAGAACTGAATAATGAGTAATTTTCTGAAGTATTGTAAATGGACACTTGCCTTCCTCAAGTTGTCCACCCTCTAGTCCCAGGCCAAGTAGCCCTGGCATCATCTTCTTCCCATGAGCCACGAGTCTTCCACCACACCCATGCATTAATCATTCTTTGTAGTATGTGTGCCTGACCTCCCTAGTCAAACATCCACTAGAGAGAGGAGACTGTTTAGGGTGTCTAACTTTCCCTCCAAGTCAAGGGAATAGTTGAGTTTGATTGTTGATTTAAAGCAGTATAAAAATTCTGAGGCTTCCTTTCCGCAATCTCTTGGATCCATCTTCCACAAAAGAAGTATCAACCGTTTTATGGCTCAGTAAGGATAAATCAGCATGCCATATATGGGCATTTATCTGTGTTATCCCTGTGATTTTAAATTGTTATCTAATTTGCAGATAGATTATTATTACTATTATTACTAATTAGCAGAAGGAGTCATGGCAGGAATCATGAACTCTTACATCAGATAATGTTCCTGTTTGTCACAGAGCATCAAGGCATTAGGGGCAAGCTGTGAACTCATCGGCCCAGTGGCAGCAAACAATTCAGGATCCTATTACTTGTTGACAATAAATACAACTGCGGACATTATGCAGCCAAAAGAGCCCCTCAAATCAAATCTTTGGCAGAATGCATTGGTGGTTTTATTGCTGGTACTGGTGGGAGTGTTTTAGATTTCTGAATTGCAACCAAATCTTGTCCTTAATTCTGTTTTGGGGTAGCAATAACTTCATGCTATAATTTCAAAGACATATAACATGTAGGACACTTTGGCAATCATTTCTATGTTTGTCCTTTCACACACGCACACACACACACACACACACACACACACACACACACACGCACGCGCGCGCGCCCGTGCAGGGATGCAACCCATCCGAAACAAATACAAAAGCTCTCATCCTGCTTAGCCATAGAACACAAAGCCATGGGACTTCACTTTCTTTGCTGATTTTGTCATCAGATGGTCCTTCTTTGTCCCAGACCCTTCCACACTGCTTCTTCTGACCCACCCTTCAATTCTTTTGGTTGTTGTTGTTTTGCTTTTTTAATTTTTGTTTTTACATCTCTAATACCATTTTACCTCCCCCTCCTAATCCATTCCTCCTCCTCTGTTTCTCTTAGAGAGCCAACAGCTTCAGCTAGTTCCTGTTCTGTTCTGTTCACCAGGACCCTGCTTGCTACCCCCTGGGGGACTATCTTGGCTGAGATAGAATCCCTGCGTGTGTGAATAGATGATTCACCATTCCCACAGAACAAGTTTAAATAAGGGGTTTCAATCAAAAAGAAGTCTTAAATTCTGGAGATATTTTAATTTTATTTTTTGTTTTTTTTTATTATGACAGGCAAACAAGGCAGGAATATTTTTTTCAGAGGCTCTGACCTTGGGGCTTTCCTACCTACTCCTTCTGTGGGTATCTAGCCAGGTAGGAATCCTGACACTTAGGTCACCTGGAGTTGTTTGCCTCAAGACAGAGCAATAAATATCTTGGCCTTGTTTGTTTGGTTTAGGATATACAACTTCTTTGAAACAAAATCCCCAATGTTATAGACATTTCTCCCTAATGTATCATACACGGGCTTCAATCTCCTCTTTAAAAATGAAGAAAAAACTCACTGGTGTTGGAGAGGTCGCTCAGCAGATAAGAGCAGCATTTACTGCTCTTGCAAAGGAGCCAGGTTCCATACCAGACACCCCCAAGGTGGCTAACAGTCACCTGTAATTCCAATGCCAATGAATTGGAAGCCATTGGAAGCCCTTTGGTCTCTAAAGGCTCCTGTATGCATGTGACACACATCCATTCATATAGGCACAGACTCATACAAGCAAATAAATAAATTTTTAAAGGACTGTCTTTTCTTCATTGTCTTCTATCTAGTACAAAGTGTTTAATTAAAAAGTTTTGTTAAATAAAAAAATAACACTAAAGAAGAGAATTATTCCAAGATTGATATTTACTGAACACAATTTCATTCTGCCTATCCCAAAACAATCTTAGAATACAAGGTAGGGACAGATTTGCTTCACAAATTGAAAATTTCCCCCAGTCCAGGGCCGGGAGCCAGGTGAGCATCTCTGCTAACATTTCTTGAAAATGATCTTTGTTTCTGAACGGAATTTGCTTTGATTTCTGCAGTCAACGCTCTTCTTATAGAAGTGGGTGCAGCTTCACAATCCAAGGAAGAGAAAGTACAGGAACCATCATCAAAGTTACCTGCATGAAAACGGAGAATGCTTAAGGCAGGTGCAGAAAGGATTTTACACAAGGAAGACAAGTATGAAAACATCATAGAATGGTGCCACGAATAAGTAGAAAAAAAGCGAAGGTTGTGAAAAACATCCTGCTAACATGGGGGAGATAATCTCATTCTAACAGCACTGGCAAGACAACAGGTACCGAAGCACTTCCTACATTGTGAATTAAAGTTAGCATAGCCGACTTCCATCTTAAACCTAGAGGAGGCCATTCTTCCCCAGCACTTGGAGAAGTTCATGGAGAAGAACACGGATTTATTCACTATGGATTTGATAGAATTGTTTTGAACGTTTCTCACGTTTGAAAGTCCCTGGTAGGACTGAAAGCATGGTTTTCCACTGGGATCGGTGGATGGAATTGTGCTCGCCACATGTCTGATGGCAGTATCAAGATTGGAGTTTTAGAATCTGTAGCTGTTTTCCTGCTTTGAGCACTTTGAGACTTTTCCGGGATTATTGCTTGGTACAAGAGCGTGAAGATTTTCTGACATGTATTTGCTACTGTGTCCTTTGAAAAAATATAAACGTTCATTTAATGCATTAATTGCGAATATATTAATATATCCCTTGGACAGTAGGGATACTCTCTTGCAAAACTGACATTTACCAATCAGACACAACTATTAGTTACTAAGGACATTCCACAACTCAGGAATTCTTGATACTATGACAGTCCAGGGCTTCCAAGAAGAGCGATAAACATCTGTAGTTAGCTGGCCAGAGTATAATAGGTACAATTGGCCAGAGAAAGTTTGTTTTCATAGATACCACTAATTTCCCCATACAACGACGGAGGCCAAGATTGTGTAGTATGATTCACCCAGCCTTGGGTGGTCACCTAGATTTACAGCTAGCTTGTAGAGTTACATGTATTAAGGATAGAAAGAATAAATCTCTAAGCAGTCCACAAAGTGAAGAACAAAACCTGACCCTGACCCAAAACATTTTCAAAACACACCATGCAGTTTCCAAATAAGTTTTTGGACCCAGTGTAAGAAAGTCTAAAAGTGAGAGAGCAAGTCCGTCCATTAGCACTGCAAAGGTGACAGCTTGACCACCATCAGGCTATCGAGATGATCTGCATATGTGTGAAGCTGAAGCTTAGTTGGGTCTTTAAGGCAAACAAACACAAGCCATTGCATCATGGTCCATGTAAAACAGGATAGTTATCCCAGCATTGGCCTACGGACCTTGGGTGTTTTGGTTTTTTTTTTTTTTCAGGTTTTTGAGATGGCGCCCCATTGTGCAGCCCAGGCTACTCTCAAATCTGGAAAACCTTCCTGTGAGCCTCCCGAGGGCTGAATTATAGGCATGTACATCCAGTTTCTAACTTACAGTTTTCAAACATTCTTGATCATTTTTACTTTCTTTTTATTATTTTTCTTTATTTCAAGAAGATTTTCCACTTTTAGTTTGTATACTCATCCCTTCCCTGCAGTTTCCCTCCTAATGTGCCATCCTCAGGTCAACATCTGTCTCCACCTAGAAGTATAGGTGTCTGTGGTAGTAAGTCAAGGAGAATCAATGGTAGGAGGCAGTGGCTATTAGAGCTACAAGACCTGAGTTCTGGCTCAGTCTGTCACCAATGCTCTTAGTGACTGTCCATAGCCATTAGCTTTCCTTTGGGTAAAATGAGAAATTTGATCTAGACTATGCCTAGAGTATTTTTTTCTGGTTTCAATAGTCTATGATAATTATGTTTAAGAGCCTTTGAGGGACTAGAAAGGTGGCTCAGTGGTTAAGAGCACTGGCTGCTCTTCCAGAGGACCCAGGTTCAATTCCAAGCACCCATATGACAGCTCCCAATTGTCTACAACTCCAGTTCCAGGGGATCTGACACCCTCACACAGACACATGTGCAGGCAAAGCACCAATGCACATAAAATAAAGATAAATAATTTAAAAAGAGCCTTTGAAGTCCTTAAGCTTTGTTCCTCCCTTCCCCATTAGTCTAACAACCCATCAATCTATATATACATTTTCTTAGCTAAGAATGAGTACAAATATATCTATAGAATGTAGATATGTTCTATAGACATAGAATATAGATATTGAATATAGATATATACACAATGAGCACCATATATCTATATAAAAGTACATATATATTAGATTTAGTGCTTACCTGGTTATATCATGGATGGTGTTCATTTACATTAATTATATTATGTATCATATCACATACATTATTATAGAATATAGCATCATGTTATATTGTATATAAATTATGTGTTGTTTTGAGGAAGAGGCAATATCGAAGATTTAACATTTAGTCTCATCTTATTGGAACACAAATGCAAACAACAGTGCCTTATTCTTTACCATTTGGGAAGTTTATTTCTGAAGGAGTACTGGGCACAGATCCTATAGATTTGAAAGTGGAATTGGTTGTTGTTGACTTGAGCGATGGTGTCAATAATTTGGACTCATGGGTTTTCTTCAGTTTCTTCTGTTTATACTTAATATTTATCCCAAACCTGCTGCTCCCATCTGAAATGACACCAGAAAAAAGTTATATGCAAAATTTATCAAATTCTATATTTAAAACGGGTGAGACTGTGGTATAGAACTTATACTGCCTTCAATAATACCATTAAAATATGAAGTCAAAAATTATCAAGTCCAGTGTTCAATATTTGTTCATTCTGGGAGTTGGCTTTTCTAAGAAGTTGCGAGAAGTGAATTTGTTCTGCGGTGTGTGCTACATGAAAACCCATTGCGCTTACCAAGGATGTCTGCTCTCCCTAGACCATAAAGACTTGCAGGTCACTGGTACACCCAGGGGAAAGGTCCCTGGGCACTACCTGTAGACCCCTAGAGCATGAGTGTTGCCTCCCTAAAGGAAGCAGACTGGGCTTTGAATAGAGACTGAGACAAGCTGCCAAAATTAAAGAGAAGATCATTTGATAACAGAACACAAGTCTGCCTGCACTGAAGATGTCCTCAGGGAAAGTGCCAGTGTTGAGAAGAAACATTAGAGGCCACTACATCTCCCACTTGGCAGAGAGCCCCATCAGAAGAGCCACCCAGGCAGCTCACTTGGGAGGCGTCTTAGAAATGCCAACACATTCACTCCGGCTGTCGCCAGTCCTGGCTTCCCACATCCGACTGTTAGCTACTGGCCTGAAGGCCCTATGACCCAGCTCCTGAAACACATGAGGTACTCAGTCAGTCTTCTTCTAACTGAATCATGGGTGAGATGACAAACAGAAATGACAAGCAATCCAAGGAATCTGGGTCCATAAAAGAGATCTCTACCAGGTTAAAATATGGTCCAAGTCACACTTGTCCCTTGACTTCCTTCATCTTAGCACAAAAGCACAAATTATCTCTGTAACATGGAAACAGTCTCTTTTTAGGTAGTATTGTAGTGAAAATTCTTTCAGAGACAAATGAATATGATCAGTCCTATATGTACAATTTAAAATCTTACCCAAGTGGACGGACATCTTACCGGAAAAGTTGCCCAGCCGAAGCCATCGGCAGCAGAGGTGCGTGTGCCATTGCTCCCGCACACTCTCCTTCATCACACAGTAAAACACAAAAATCAGGAACCCTAAGCCAGGAGAAGAAGATCAGACTTTTCGGCTTGCACCATTCCCCTGACTCAGGCCTGTTCTTGGCGCCAATCACTGCTGCTTCCGGTGAACCCCAGGAGCACTAATGTCTTTCTAACATCTTTATGGCCTCCCCAAAGACAGCAACAGCACAAAATCAGTATTAAGACTTCATATCCAGTACCATTCCCCCCAGGCTTCCATCTCCCCTAGAGCGTGGGACATAAGGGCTACGAGGATACCCAGACTCAGAGAGAGCGCTCAACCATCCTCATCTTTACGTCCTTGGCACACAGCATCCTTTCACATATTAATGACAAGTGGCACAAGTCATGGTGTGTCACGTCATTAAGCTATAAAAGATATACCCGCTGCACCCACCCATTCTTCAAGAGATCAAACATTGTATCTTGGCAATCTTGGTATTCCCCTGCAAATGTCTACATGGTGAGGCCCAGTTATGTGACTGAATCTTCTAGGAAGCAGAAATTCCAGCCCTGGACAAGGCCTTGGATGACTACAGGACCAGAATACATCTTGACTCCAAATTCGTGACAGTCTCTGAGCTGAAAGCATATAGTTAAGTTGTGTCCGGATTCCTGACCCTCAGATATTGTGTAAAATTAGAAATGTATGTAGTGTTAAAGCTGCTGAATTTGGGGTGTAGGCTGTTACACACCCATAAATATCTAATGAGTGTGACCATTGGCATAACTGAAGCTTGTACAAAGCAGATCTAGCTCTGACTTTGCCCAGCAAATGAGAGGGTAGTGCCGGAGATATCAATCGGTAATGTGAGATATTTTTCATCTCCATCTTGTAAAATAGCTCCTGGGGAAATGAAAGTAGGACTTAAGATGATCCTGACTGAAAATTCTCTGGAGGCCTAATTGGATTTCCTCAAGATGGAGGTTAAATTGGCAGGAGTAATTCCTGTCAATACTCTGACTTTTATTTATGGTCCATGTTCAAAATCATTATCCACAAAGCCCTTGGAGATACCTCAACCTGAAAAGCGCCCTTCTCTCTTCTGAGCTGCCGTAATAGTTTGCCACTCATAATGTGCGCCCTACTTAGCGGCAGAATTCTCTACATATTAGCCATCTTATCTTCCAGCTGCCAAGTCTTTGAAGGTCTGACTTCTGTCTCCTTTCATCTTCGCATCACCTCTCCCTTTGCCTCCAGCCCTATGTGTGGCAACTCAACAAAGAGTCGTTGACTTGAACTTCTGGACATTGGATACATAAATTCTCATTGTCATCTATAGCCTCAGCAATATAACGATATACTTGTTTGGATCTCAAAATATATATGTTTGGCACAAGTGTTATTTGGAAATATTCGTGCGCTATAAAGGGTTCAACTTGCCTCTCCACATTGGCAAATTGTCCTGCCGGTAAATTACTCCTGGCACTCATTGCAAACCGGGCACAAGTCAAAAGGGTAAATAACTTCAAAACTTATATCACCTACTACCTTAGTGGAAGTAAATGTTTTTGCTAAGTACTGGAGATTGAACAAAGGTCCTTATACATGCTCAAAAAGTGCTGTAACCACTGAACTATGTGTCCCCAGCCCTCTTTTTTAAAAAACATTTTATTTTGAAGCAAGGTCTCAGTAAGTCCCAAGGGTGGCCTTAAGTGCCTTGCTCTGTAGCCCACGAAAGGCCTTGAACATGCAATTCTTCTGCCTTAACCTCCAAAGTAGTTGTGATTACAGATCTGTGCCCTGAGGTCAGGCAAAAAGCATCTTGGATTGAGGCGAGTGATAAATCTGCTGAAATTGCCCCGAGCTTGACCATAGCTCCCACCAGTTACATTCAGAGGAAGGGCTTTGTTTTCAAAGGATGCTAACGAATAGAAGTACTCAAAAGTAGGGCCAGCTGGTATGGTGATGGCCATGAGCAAAGGTTGGGATGCTGTGTCTGGATAAGGAATCCTTGGAATCAATAATCCAGGGTGTGAAGAAGTGAAAGCATCCATCACAGATCTGAGGGCACTGTCATAAAGAAGACAAATCATGCCTGCCTGCTCTGTATGATTGCCAGGTTGAACCTAGAAGAGATGGGAAGAGCCTCCACAATAGCCATGTACTAACAGATCAACAGCCAGTGTTTACTAAGCACTGGCACGGTGGCAGACTTCGTGTTGTTATCCTCATGTTTATAGTGAGAGGCTTTGAACTCCATGATGCTTAGTAAGCTTTGCCTAGGTCACAGAGCTGGCCTTGAGCTGGCCACCCAGTGGCCCCCTGACTATAGACCCCAAGATCTTAAAAACCATCGCACTCATCCCATGAAGAAAACTGGGATAAGAATCAGAGAGGATCAGGAGCTAAATGCTTGGCTTCATGGAATGGTGAGCTTTCAGTCCCTGGGAAGCAGCAGGAAGAGTCAAGTGATTTTCTGTCACTTGATAGAGAGTTGGATTGGCAAAATCCTCGTTCCCACGTCCCAGCCCTGAGACTTCCTGATTCCAGGTGGGAGGCAGCAATCTGGAGGCATGTCTCACTAATTCTCCCAAGGGCCATAGCACTATGGAGAAACAAACAATTGCAGGGATGAAATTCAGTAGCGTTGACTCTTTCTGAGCGACAGTCACCTGGAAGGCAGTGCAGCAACCTGAGGAGAGCAAGCCTCAGCCTTGGAGCAGGGAGCTCCATCTGCAGCATGGACAAGAGATGACAGTGACATTGAGCACCCATTGCCACTCTGCTCTCCCACATGTGGCCCTGTGAGTTCTTTTACTTAAAGGTTATTCCGTGCATTCCAATGAGCTGCCTGCCAGCTCTTCCTCTTCTGGCAGATTTCCTTTCGCTTTCCCACAACACATTGATCTGCTTATTCACTATAAGATAGGCAGGAGGGAAAATGCCAGGTTGTTTGCTTGTTTGTTCTGGTTTTTGCCACCATCATTTCTCTGTGTGTACCTTCTTCTTCACAAAGGGAAGCTTAATCCCTCATAATCCATCATAAACTTAATTTTTCTCTCACCTAACCACAGGGCATCCACCTTTCCGTCACGGTTGCAAATTAACCATTTGGAATTCAAATTGCTAGTTTGTTCAAATCTATCACAGCGTGTGTGTGTGTGTGTGTGTGTGTGTGAGAGAGAGAGAGAGAGAGAGAGAGAGAGAGAGAGACTTGACTTTGAAACTCAAGGTTCTAACAAAACCCTTGTGATACAATGACACTAACTATCTTGTAGGCATGACTAGGAGCACTTGAGTGACAGAGTGTGTCTGACAGACACACAGCATGCCTTTGTTTAAATTGGCCCTACAAGACGCTTGCTCTCATCTTCAAGAGAACACATAATTCAATTCTACATACCATTTTCCCCTCTGCCAAGTGATGGGGCACTGCCTGTTTCCCCCAAACCTCCTTGCTTTTCAAGGTTTAACCAGCTTTATAGTTTTCCTTCAACCGCACCTTCAAAACTCGGGACAAATTTCTCCTCATGTTAGTTAGCCAGGGAGCATCCTGGAGTGAGCACGAAGAAGGGAGCCTGCATAGGATGCTAATCCACGTCTATGGGCACTCCCTACCAAGGTTAGCTAGTTCTTGTGACATGTGAAAATATCAAATCAGAGCACCTCAGTCTGAGGCGGGTGGCTTCTTCCAGTGTAGAGTCATTACGTCAGTTATAATCAAGTATGAGCAGCCACAAAAGGCACTGAGAAAGAGTACATCATGAGTCCCGAAGATGTTTGTTTCCACTGCCAGTTGCTATCAAAAGACGCATAAGGGGCGGGGGAAGATGACTGAGCAGGTAAGAGCACTGACTGCGCAGGCTTGAGGGTCTGTTTTCAAATCTCTAGCACTCACGTTGAAAGCTAGAATTGCACATACACCTGTAACCCCAGTGCTATTCAGGGTGGAAGCAGAGGGACTGCTGGAGCTGGCTGGCTGACAGCCTAGCTCCCGGCTTCAAGGGAGTAAGGAATGAGTGCAAGAACAGGTCAGCCTGGATGTGTACCCGTGAACCCCCACGTTCACATATCACACACACGTGCACTCTCTCTCTCTCTCTCCCTCTCTCTCTCTCTCTCTCTTTCTCTCTCACACACACACACGAGAGGGAGAGAGAGAGAGAGAGAGAGAGAGAGAGAGAGAGAGAGAGAGAAGAAAAGCAGCAGGTTTCGTGCTTTCTCATAGTCCACCCAGAACTTTGGCCCCAGACTCTACATTTAAGTTTCATTTCTGGATGACTCTGCAACTTTCTAGCCTGGTGGTTTACTAAGACATATGATGCAGTTGGAGCCTATAAAGCTACAAGTTTAATGCCCCTACATCTAGTAATTGGTATATTCAACTAGACCACACACTTCAAAATTTAAACACAAGAGCGAATCCTTACGTCAACAGTGTTGATACGGCGAGTACTGTAAGAAACCTTGCCAGTCAGTGTTTGATGCAGACATTACCAACTAGAAAGAATTGTGCTAGCTCGAGAGAGAGCTGCCTATTCACTCAGTGAAGGCTGATATCTAAGTAGTGTTTCTAAAGAACACTTGTTGACCCACTGGGAGGAGGGAGCGCCTGAAGTGGATTTTTTTTTCCTCCTTTAAATTTTGATAGGTAGGAATGTGTTCCAAAGCAACAAAACTTTCTAGCTAGCCACAGAAAGGCCCCGCGTGCAGGAGTTACCTTGCAAAGTATTACAGATGGCAAAAAGATACATGAAAAAGATCCTCACAGGTCCCCAGGCAAAAAAGGCAAAGCCCCAGGTGAGGCCAAGTAGGAACGTCAAGCTGATTGTGCCTCTGAGGTCATTCAGGATCATCTTCTTCCGGGTCTTCTGGCTTTGGGATTTCACTGAAGTCAATTGAACGAGAACGGTGCAGAACATGGAGAGATTCATGAGAAATATGAGGCAAAAATAAGCCACCACAGAGATGTAAAAGATGCGGTCATCTTTAATCCAACAGCTGTACGGGACAAGGAAGAGAAGACATTGTGAGGCATATAAACAGAAACTCCTGCTTTCGGGGCACGCTAAAATCACCTGGCCAGTTTCAGTGGATCATGGGACATCCAGACTGAGAGAGATGAAGCAAGACAATGGCATCCACTCACGTCTCCCAGAGGCGGAGCTGGACTTAAACCTTATTCCCCCGAGCCCATCTTCGAGTACCTTCCAAAACAAGCTAGAATCCTACAGGGCACACGTACAGAAACCTCAGTAAATTTCCCTGAGAAATTATTCTCTTCTTCAGCAAGAGAAAAAAATTATGTATTTTCCCCCCAACGGAACTCTCCTCCCCACCCTGCACACACCTTAAACCAGAGCTTTTATTTGCCAGATGAATCCTGCTTTGCATCATAAATATCATAATAAAAAAGGACATGAGCAAGCAAGAACATTCCGAGTGCTATATCAAATAATGATGAGATGATCAGAGTTAACGAAAATGCAACAAAAGAAGACAGCCCTCGTTGCACTGCTTTAAAGGATGACGGATTTGGGCCACAAAAGGCAGCCGTGACGACTGGATGGCCTATCGGTTCTACGGTCTCTGTTAAAGAAGAGATGAACAGTAGTGGTTCCTGTGAGCAGATGCTTCAGTGAACAACAACTCTAACTAGGAGACACACTGCTTCTGAGTCTTGAAGGCAGACAAGCTTGACTAAATCAACTGTGTGTCTAATTAGCTGGAATCTCTTTCTGAATCCAGAAAATTTCCTTTGGGACATGCTATCCATCCTGGCACATGTCACATTGTGTGTGTGTGTGTGTGTGTGTGTGTGTGTGTGTGTGTGTGTGTTTGTATGGATGTGAATTAGGAGGGTGAGGGAAAAAATCATTTAATTTCCCTAATACAGTCTCATACGTGGGATTCTCATTCTATCGTCTACAGCCTCAAACAAAACTATAGAAAACCTTCAAAATGGGGCAGCACTATATTTCAGGATACAGAATCACCTGCAAGTGAAAACATCACTGTGCAAAAGACCATACATATAAAGTGTATGAGAGCTCACGCACACAAAAAGGGGATCATGGGGCTGGAGAGATGGCTCAAGTGAAAAGCACTTGTTGCTCTTGCAGAGGACCTGGGTTTGATTCCTAACACACACATGGTGGCTAACAACCACCTAAAACTCAAATTCTAAGGAACCGGATGTCATTTCTGACTCCCTGGGCACTGGAGATGCACATGGCACACATACATGCATGCAGGCAGAACACTCACACACATAAAATAAATAGCTCTAAAAGAATTGTTACAGTTTATCACATAGAATGGGAGAGGGCGTTCACAGTCATCAGAGCCTAGGGAGAGGAGAAGGAAAGGCACCAGGCTCCAGCAGAAAGAAGGGATCTGTCCCTGTGTTCTACTGCACAGTGTGATGACGATAGTAAGCAATATTGTGATGTTTATTTCAGATTACTGAGACGAAAGGAGCTTGAATATTGGCACCCAAATAAAAAATAAATATTTGAGATGACTGATATGTTCATTATCTTGATTTGCCCATGATATAAGTCTGTATTCAAATGTTTTGCTGTACTCCACAAATAAATACAATAACATGTCAAAAATAAAATAACTAACTGGATGTTGTGACTCAGGCTCGTAATATCAACAATTGAGGAGGCTGAGGATGCAGGAGCATTACCGAGTTTGCAGTCAGCCTGGGCTACACATCCAGGACATCCTGGGCTATATAGCAAGACACGGTCCAAAACATAAACAGTAATAATAAAATAACCTTAAAAAATAAAACCAGCCAGCCAAAAACAGTGTGCAAGAAAATGGTCACATGCTCGAGTGTTGCTAACAGGAGTTACCTGGAAGGAGAAAAACTTTCTAGCTTTAGCTCTCAGCCTCTAGCCTTTTGTACACTTGGAATTTGTGCCCTGTGATGAATTACCTTTCCAAGTATAATCATTTACAAAACAAAACTCTCAGAGCCATCTGCCTCTTCCTAACAAATCACATAAGAAAAGGCTCTTTGGGGGTGGGGAGCGCAGAGTTGATTTTGTTCTCGTTTTGGTTTTGCTTTTGATCTTTGAAGAAGAATCTCTATGAGACAGATACTGGGGGCCTTTTAAGTCACGCAACCGGCAAAGAGGGAGGACAGGGAGGGAGACAAGAAAGGAGAGAGAAGAGAGGGAACTGAGGGAGAACTAGAAATTTAATTAGAAAGCATCTGCTGTGGAGGGCAATGTCATTTTGACCCTCTGCAACTGCCATCTCGGTATGAAAGACAGAGGAGGGTTAGGTACAGGGCCTCCTGCACGTGATCCCAGCACAGCAGGACAAGAAATCTATATAGTGGTCGTGATTTCGAGATGCTGCGGCAAAGGGAATGGATATAGGGAAATCAAATAAAAAGATGTGCAGTCCGAGGGATTGTGTAGCTCCAAATAAGGCTCCAAAGAGATGGAGTGGAATAAAAAGCTGTTCTTCTGACTGTAGTTAAGAGATGGGCTTATATATCAAATTTTTAAAACACAGAGAGAAAAACAAAAAGCAAATAGCGAACAATAAATCTGGCTAGTTTACAATGGGAAGTTTTTCAGACTCCCTCTGGGAAAAGCTTTGTTGCTAAAAGACAGACCATGGTTTCTAATTCATCTCAGTATTTCCATAGACTAGCCATTACATCTTTCCCATGGCCTGTGAGTTTTTCCAATCAAAAAGGCTGGCAGGTCTGTAGCATTTGCCACTTCATATAAGCAAGGTCATTGAAACTTGCACCTGCCACTGAGAGCAAAATATATTAGCTCCATTTCACAGAAGAAAGGCATCTAAAGGGCAAGGTGACTTGGCCACAATCGTACCAAAACCAAACACCTACCCATTCTCCGAATGGGCATAACTGTGTTCTAGCAGAAAGGTTGACATGAAGTTTTCCATGAAGATAGTGCTAAGACTACGTTCCTGGCCAGGAACATCCCACCATGCCTAGAACACCCACTGCCTGAAAGCAAGAGATGCTGGTACTTACAACAGAGTTGCTGGGTTCAGGGTTCCATACAGATCTGTTCTTATGCTGAGTATAATGGCCACCGTGATTGCTGGGATTCCTAGAGAGGGTGAGCAAGGCAAGAGAACCTGGTCAACCTAGGGGCAAGGAGCCTAACCAAACAGCAGTGGGGCCGACACATTAAGGCACCGTTTAAAGGGGCCACATCTGAGCTCATCTACCATTGTTTGCAAGATGTTTACGAATTCTTCCAAGGCAAACCTTTCTAGTTTCCAATCTGCTAAACTAAGCTGGACGCCCATGGCTCCAACGCAACACTTGCTACTTATTAAAATGGCTCAGGCACCAAAAGAAAAATCAGTTTGGCAATAGAAGCATCTAGTTCTTCAGAACACAGGTCCACACCAAGCGTTTCTCCTCAGATGATGGGCCACCAATTTTTTTTTCTGATTTTTGATTCTACCCCTTTATTCCCACTATGTCTTTGTCTAGGTCACCTTGGAGGAAGGGGCACAGACCATGAGCTTCAGCCTTCATTGCTTTTTTGACAGGCAAGCCGTTTCCACACTCGTTACTAGGTTGACATTTTGACTAGATCGACCAGTTAACGGCCGCTCAATTCAGCCACACTATAATAAAGCAATCAGCTCAGTTAAAAAGGTCAAACGTGATAGGAGTATGGGCACGGGCTATACAAATTCAATTTCATGTACAGTTGCAAAACTGAACTGATTTTTTTTTTATTTCTAAGCTTGCATTTCTCCTAATGGGAGCACATACACCCACACACCCTGTAGGGGGGTTGCAAAATACTCTGCAAAGCTATTCCGTTCCCCACAGTGGTAAGCATCTTGAAAAATCCTCCATTGCCCCAACTATGATAAACAGATATCAATCCCTTCCAACTCAGCTAGCCCACACCTGGCCCAGGGCCGACCCTCATGCACATAATTCTTTTTCATGGACGTGAAAGAAGAAAGGGGTCTGTTGGTGGGAAGAAGAGGACCAGCAAGAGGAGAGCAGGAAAGACAGGCAGGGAGTACTAGAGGAAGAGAAGGGTGAAAAATACTAAAGTATAACGCATATAGTATGAAAATACCATAATGAGGTCCATTACTTGCTATGGTAGCTTAAAAATGTCCCCAGAAACTGTAAAACAGGCCTAAAAGGGGGCCTCATATTTAGGATCCAATTGTGTGGAAGTATTCAAGTTTGTATGTTCATATTTAAAAAAAAATATCCCTACTGGGGCTGACAAGATGGCCCAGCAGGTTCGAGCACTTGCTTCTAAGCCTGAGCTTGGTCCTGAGGACCCAATTGGTGGAAGGAAAGAACAAACTCCCTCAAGCTGTCTGTCGCCTGACCTCCATTTGTACACCACAGCACAATGCACCCACACATAATAAAAAGTCTTTTAAATATCCCTATTATTTGTTCTGTTGGGTGTTTGTTTGTTTGGGGTTTGGATTTATAAGGCAGTATCATGCTGGAGACTTGGCTGAACTAGAACTCAGTATGTAGTCTAGGATGTCTTTGAATCTGGGAGGGTAGGCATGGGGCAGTGCACTCGGTTGTTAGTTTTTTGTTTGTTTGTTTGTTTGTTCGTTCGTTTTTGTTTATTCGAGACAGGGTTTCTCTGTTAGTTTTATAAAATGTGGGCAAATCTACTTTCTTGGACAGAAATTTAAAGGCACCCACCTTCATAAGAGATTGCTTTGGCTTAAAAAGATGAGCTGTTACATCTACAGAGATCCTAGCATTTGTCTTTCTGTTGATTGTATAATGCTTCCAAACCCCCACAGCAGCTTAGCAGTGGCCCTCACCCATGACCTTGTGTGCATTCACGTGAGCCATGCCTGCAAGGCATTGCATCTCAGCCTCAGTTTTGACAGAATGTAATTTGGGGTCTTCACCAATGGGAGAAGCCAAGAGCCTTGGGGGTGATTTCTCTACTCTCCCTCTTTCCTCTGGGAAGCTGTCACAAGACACTTTCTTATCACCTCTTGTGTCTTCAGAGGTGTGGAGCTTTATACCCTGCACCCCTCAAAATGGAGCAATAGAGTAGAAAATCACATAGCTTCCCTTTAGAACTGGCCCCTCAGCCATGGAGAATTCTGCCACTGATACAACATCATCTGTCCCCTTTCTCTTTGGTGTTACTCTTTTCCAAGCCTGGGGTGAGAAGTGGAAGTCGGCAATTTTAGCTATTCCCCTGTTTACTTTGTAAATAACAAATGTATCAAAGTGTGGCTCTTTGTACTTTTCTCAAAAGTCTCTCAGACCTTAGCCTTGGCTTGACCTTAGCTTGTGGTTATGCTAGGCATTTTTCAAGATTCTCCTGCCTTCCTATGTATAACACCAGCAGCACAGACATTAAGGGCAACATTGAATAAATGGGACCTACTGAAACTGAGAAGCTTCTGCAAAGCAAAGGACACTGTCACTAAGACAAAAAGGCAACCCACTGCCTGGGAGAAGATCTTCACCGACCCTGCAACAGACAAAGGTCTGATCTCCAAAATATATAAAGAACTCAAGAAACTAGACTTTAAAAATGCTAATTAACCCAATTAAAAAATGGGGCACTGATCTGAACAGAGAATTCTCAACAGAAGAAGTTCAAATGGCCAAAAGACACTTAAGGTTATGCTCAACCTCCTTAGCGATCAGGGAAATGCAAATCA
>NW_026067990.1:6953351-6971861 GCF_014885135.2 Alexandromys fortis
GGGAGAGGAGTGGGGGGAGGGAAAGAGGAGGGGGAGGGAAAAGGGAGAGGGGAGGGTAATGGGAGGCGGGGAGGAGGCAGAAATTTTTTTCAATAAAAAAATTATATTACAAAAAAAGAAAATATATACTATGCTTAAGTAAATATTATATAAAGAATTGCTTGCTTGAGAATTTTTTATTATAAACCTAAGAAAAATTATATACTCTACATGTTTAATTGCTAATTTATAATTTCAATTAGTATTTGCACAAATAAAAAAGAGTAACAATTATAAAAAAAAGATTCTCCTGCCTCTGAATACAATCCCTAGCCTTTCCTGCCTGTCCCTGTATCTGAGGAAGTTGTATAAAAAGAGATGCCTCAAGAGAAAAGAAACAAGCTGTAGGCACCATCACCGTGTACGGAATGGAGTAAAGGATGGAGGAGAGATCCATGAACGGAGCGAGAATGACTGGATGAGGAGAAGGCTTGGTGAGAGAGGAGGATGCATCCATGCTGACTTCCATTCCTGGCTTCTGAGGACAATGGTGGCCTTTACAGTCAAAAGAGGTGGTAAGGGTCCGATCATGGCTGTCTAGACACCGGGCTACAAATTTGAAGTCTTTTTCCTGTCCCTTAAGCAATGTGGCAAGATGGTCAGTATTAAAAGTTCAAACTTTGGAGAGAGGCCCCCTGGTTCATATCTTGGGCATGTGTTTTAGCAAGTCCACCCCCCTCCCCTCATGTCTTAGTGAGAATAACAATGGAATGCATTCTATATAGATGCAGTGAAAACTCCATGGACACAAAAAGCTCGTAGAAGATCAGCTGCCACCTATAGTGGCGAGCTGACCATTCGCTTTTACATCAGTAAGTATTGTTGATACTTCTGTAAAGGGAAGGCTAAAACCTCACAAGGTTGTTACTATGGATCCAGCCTTTAGTATTGCACTCTAGTGGGTGTTCAATAACTGTTTGTGCACAAACTCTCTACTCTAAAGTTTTACAGTTGAAGGAAAAGAGAGCCACACAAATAGGAAGAGAGATGCCCATCCAAACTCCAGAGATGCAATCCTTGATTCCTGAATGACACTAGTAAGAGACGGGTCCGAAACCACATGGCAAGTGGTGCCTGCTGTGCTTTGAAGAGGTCCTCCCAAGTTCATTCAGTGGAAACTGGATCCCCATTGCCACATTACTGAGAAACGAAATCTTCAATAGTTGCTTAGGTCATAAAGGACCTGCCTTCAGAAATAGATTATTGCTTTATTGCAACAAATCAGTTCACGCTTTTTCAGCTTCAGGTTTCTCATAAAAAGATAAGTTTTGCTCCCTTCCCCTCACTCACAGCCATGTGATGCCTTCCACCATGTTATTAGCACAGTAGAATAGCCTGCACCAGATGCCTCCCTTCCTATGAAACTTAGAAATAAGATCTCTTTGTAAATTACCCAGTCTCAGATTTTCTAAAGGAAGGAAGGAGGAGAAAGAAGGAAGGAAGGAAGGAAGGAAAGAAGGAAGGAAGGAAGGAAGGAAGGAAGGAAGGAAGGAAGGAAGGAAGGAAGGAAGGAAGGAAGGAAGGGAATGGGAAGAGAAAGGAAGGAAGAGAAAAAGAAAAATAGACTAAGATGGAGCTAATTAAAAAAAAAAAAAGACCATATTTAAAAAGAGACATCAGGCCCAACGACAGAATACTCACCCCAACCAGCTAGACAAAGTTTCAGGATATAATTTGGAATGTATGTATTGAAGACTTTGACTAGAGCAAAGTACATGTGGACTGCCTCCAGCCCCATCCACGTCAAAGACACAAGCAGAAAGTAATGAAGTGCCAAGGCAGCTGTGATGCATAGTCCCATGCTCTGAAATGATGCCAGCCAGGAATTAACCAGGAATGCTAGGTTGAGCATCAGCAACGCTGTGCACAGGTTGATCAGGATTTTGGAAGGATAATCTTTTCGAAGTTTGCTTTAAAACAAGGAAACAAATGTTAGGTCAGGCAGGGTCTCCCTCCCAAATTAAGCACTGCCTCATCTTATCTAGGTAGCAAAAGAACAAGGGTTGTGCACCAGGAACTCACAAGTCCCGTCCCTCTCTGCGGAGCTCTCGGTAATAAATGGTTGCGATCCATGGGAGTTCTAGTGGCTTCATTTTCTTGTGAACACTTTCTACTGTTGAACTTGAAAATGTCATCCTTCTGGTGGGTGCCTGCCTGGACATGTAACTGTGGGGTTTGGATATTTTGTTGTTTGGTTGTTTGTTTGATTGATTGATTGGTTTTTATCGTTAATAAAATTAAGTATTTTGCTTGTTTAATTTTTTTGTTCTTGAGAATTGCCATGAAATATATCTACCTCCATTTCCCTCTCCTACTCCTCCCATATTCTCCCAACTCATCTCCCCCTCAATGTAAGGTCAGTTTTTAAAATAATTATGGTTTTAATTAGCATGTCTGTAACAAGTAAAGATGCTGAGAAACTTATCATATGATCATATACTCAGCAACCATTTGCATGCAAATCAGGGCTGTCTATGGGCAACCTTTGCTGTGATGTGTTCATTCAGTTCTTTTGTTCACTTTTCAATTTTCTGTCTTGCTTTTTAAATTGTATTGTGTGCGTGCACGTACACACGTGCACACACATGTACAACACACTGCTACCATCCAAATATAATCTCCCAATTTGTGGTTGTCCTTTCACTGTCTTTATTTTTTTTCCTCTGATGTAAGAGTTCTTGTTTCTAATGAAACTTTATTTCTCTTATGGTCCTTGTCCGTGTATCAGGGTAGAGAGATTGCACTCCCAATTACAAACCTTTCGCTTTTAAAGTACTCCAGGAAGTTATTTTGTTTTATTTTTATCTTGCCCACTTCATAATCTGATGATGTAAACCTCTTGCTGCTGTGTTCTATTCACAAATTTAACAAGGTTTTCAACAACAACTCATCCATTAGACCAAATTAAACTTACTCAGAGCTAAGTGCATCAACTTACTGGAAAGCTATATATGTCACCATTGCAATCCCCAGGAAAATGGAAGAGATCCCACATCCTGTGTATGTTATAATCACTAATATCCGTTCGTTCACCGCATCCACCGTAGACCTGGACAAATCCTAGAATTGCAATATGGAGTACTTTACATAGTTATCAGAACAAGCTTTGAGTACAACGCTTCTGGTGCTCACAACCAGGTGGCTCCCAGGACATACAGCCACTCTTGTTAGAGCTTCTCTACAGTCAGGGGATGGGATTGGGCATGTGAGAAGACCAGCCACAGCTTGGCCAGGCCTAGTACAGCTTACTGTATACAGAGCATGGAGAGCCATCAGCAACACTGAAAGAACATTCAGTCCTTGTCATTAACATGTTTGCCACTTGAAAATATAACCAAGCTAATGGATTTGAATTGGGGACGCAAAGTGAATCATTATCTGAACCGAGCATTTGGGAAGAAAAAATCCACAGCTTTCATTAAACACTTGTTGTTCTAATGCCTCCTAAGAAGTTGGGGCGTTTTTTATAAAAGCCAGGAAGTTTTCAATTAGAAGGAATTTATGCCCCTGCTGGGGCATTTTCCAGCACCTAGAGATGTTTTTTGGTTGTGACAACTAAGGAGGATGCTAGTGACAGTGACTGGGTTGGGGCCTGGGATGTCACTGACCATCTTCCAATGCACTGTTTACCATTCCATAGAATTATGTGTTCTAAGTATCAATAGTGTTAAGAGTAATCCTCCCTTCTAACATTCGCAACTCAGAAGAAAGACCTAAGTTCCAAGCAAGTCAGACCCCTCAAAGCAAAACTGCAAAACTACTTGTTGACAGAACTAGAACCTGAGCATGAGACTTTTGATGCCTGTTATAAAGCTCAAGCCAGGTGGGAGTGAGCCAACCAAAATTCTCACAATGTGGATTCCAATATGGTGAATAAAATGTCCATGGGGAATATAAAACATACTCAAGTCAGGTGTGGATGGGCATCCCTATGCAACCAGTACTTGAGAGGCTATGCCGGGAAGATCATGAGTTCCAGACCACCCTGGGCTACCCACTGACACTGCGTGCTATCCAGAGCTTCTTATTTGAAGAGTGGGCCTTCATTTTCTTAAGAGACAAATAAGTACCTGTTTCGATAGTCTCCATTTTAGTAAACACAATGGGAAGAGAGCCATTCTTTTTCTGCTCACATGCCATTTTTCATTATGTAGTTTACATGTACATTAATAGTTAGAACCTGCTAAAAGTTGTCAAGACTCCATTGAGGAGTGATAAAGAGACAACTCACCATTAAAACTCCAAAGTGAGTGAGGTGGTTACACTGACAGATTGTGTAATTTACGTTGCTTTCCTTTACTTCACAGCCTGATGAATTCCATCCACCTAGCCCATCTGCAGGGGACAGAAGGGAATTTCAAAGCAATTTTACTTTTCTCAGAAATGCTTAATTTTTCATTATATGAACCATCCAAACGTGTGTTATAATTAGCACTGTTTGTTAAGACAGCAAGATAGAGATACGATTGAACAGCAAAATTAAATTACATCTAATAGGCCAAATTGACATGTGTGTCAGGGGTGCAGGGTGGGAGGGGGCTTTGTAAATAGTCTAACTTCTTCTTGTCACTCACTGCTCCTGGTTCTGTACCACACCTCTACAGATTAAAGTGGATTCTAATCATGAGCCACTATTCCCGCCACCATGCTGGAGACACATGTTATGTAAGTGGCCAATAGAATAAGCAGACAGATCAGGAAGTTTCAGAAGATCCTAGACTTTTGTGATATAGGCTGCCACTTGGCCAACCCAGGCATTTATGTTAGAAACAGCCAGTTGCACCCAGAATCTAAATGGGCTCACATGATCATGGTCTAGAGATGCTTTCGCCCCGTTAGAGCCTTGTAGATCTTGGGTTCTACAGCTTTCTTAGGATGGTAGTGCACCAAAATATTTATCTCAGGACAGGTATCCAGGTGTGAGCAGAACTGTCACCATGGGATAATGCTATAGATTCCAGATGTTCTAGATTCCCGCCATGGAGAACCAGAGGCAAAAGGTCTCCTGGGAATGGGAACAACTGCCAAGAATCAACACAGGAACCAAATTATCAACAGCTTGTCACTCTATAGGACCATTTTTTTGACAGACTTGGGGGGAGCCAGGGGAGGACACATTGTTTCTGCTTGTCAGAAAAAGGTAGTGTTCTGTTCCCTAAGGAGCTAAGTACAAAAAAGAATGTCTCTTTTCTCTCAGATTTCTAGATGGGAAAAGTACCCAAGCAGAGCTCCCTAGGTAGAAGAACGTTTCTCACCACCAGCCATGACATTCCTGGGAGAGATTGGTTGTGTGGGAAAATTCTCTAAGATTTGGCATTAACACTAGAGATTCCAGTGGAGGTAGCAAATCTAAGAGAAAGCCAGTCAGGAGTAATCACACCCAGCACCTTCATAGATGTGGTTATACAAGCAGAAGGACTTTTCAGGATTAATGAAGAAGTCTCATCTCCTCAATGAGATAATTAAAAAATTGGGTCCCTTAGAGGGCATAGGGCCTGGCCTACCCAAGGATTCACCATCATTAGAAAAGACGGGGAGAAAGTGACTAGTGATATTCTCTCTAAGAAAGTACACCCAGGGCTGGAGAGAAGGCTCAGTTCTTAAAGGCTAGGCTCACAACCAAAAAGATAAGAAAGTACACCTAAAGAGGCAGGTGATCGTTCCTCAGCCCTCTCTCAATAGTTCAGTTATTCGGCACTTCTAACTATATTTTTTCCAATCTTGCTTACCCATAAGTTGAGTTATTTTTGTAATTTCTATAACAAATGTCCTACCAATAAGAATTTTCTTAAATTTCATGCCCTAAAACTCATAGAGGGTGTCTTGGTCATGCAGAGTGCTCTGTGAGGCCCGATTAGACAACAGCTGCACAACAAACCCTCGGCCTCCGCCACCAAACAGGTCACAGTCTGCTTCTATAAATACTTACGGTTGGTGTCAAAATCCCAAAAGGCACAGTAAACTTGATCATAATTCTGCAAAAATGAGAGTTACAGCTAAATAACTTTCTTTGTAAGGGCTCCTGCACAGCACTAATACACAGAAGTGTTTTTTCAAGGTTGTTAGCCAGTGGACACACAAGCATGCAACATCGGAGCACACACACACACCCACACACAGAGAGGAGAGAAAGAGAGAGATCATTTATGACTTGGTTTTAAGTCTTACTCCACCTAGCTCTCGAGTTAGAAGTAAGAAAATAGCATTTCACTGTATGGCATGTGCCATTCAGTAGCATTGGGATCTATAGGTTGGTACAAGGCCCTGGGAGAAGCTAGCTGTAGAGAATCAGCGAGAGACTGGCGTATGGTAGGTGTTCTTTATGAGGCTTTGGAACTGGGGACTCACAGCTGTGATCATCCTTCATGGACACATGATTGAGTTGCTTCCTCATTAAGCCTGTTGAAGATTCCTAAAATTTCCCGAGCTCCTACAATCTCTGAGAGACTGGAGGTAAGGGATAATTAATTCCCAGGCATAATCTCAGAGTCATAGTCAAAATTGAGAGATCTTACCCGCCCTAACATGTTTTATTTTCAATCTGGTTTTTAAATTCCCTGTTCCACTCTCCCTTCTCTTTAAGACTAGTGGAAAATATGTTAGACCATATGGTCTCTTAGACAAGGAATGAAGGAAATTATTAAAACTCCACACTGGACACATATTAACATCAAAGAATAAAATAGTAACTCATTCTTTTACTAAGACTGAATTTGATCCTTTTAGTAAGAGAAGCCTTATGTTATTCCATGATTATCATTTTAATCCTTTGATAATGAATACATGTTTTAATGTTCTTCACGGAAAACTAAAGAATAAAAATGTTATTTTCAATGAAGGTGTTGTTTTTTTCCTCACTCAAAAATGAATGAAATTCAACGGCTTTTACTGTTACAACCAGAGATCTCCTTAGTCTTAGTTATTGTCTTGCTAGAATGTCCACTATTCATGATCCCTTGAGAATACAGCATTGTTTCTAGAAATACCCAATTATAACATTCTTCTGCTAACTGGAGTTAGAAAAATCCTCATAAAGTCTTTGAACTGAATGTTAATTGACCTTTTGTTTTCGACAGGAAAACCACAGAGGTATCCTGTTTGGTTCCCAGATGAAAATAGATATATTACCCAGTTTCCTTGAATATGCTTCAGAATGATAATCACGGGATCATCCAAGTTTTGAATTGACATATTTGAGATGCTTGCACTCACAACATATGTCATTAATGCAGTAGTGATGGTTTTAGCCTGCAGAAGAAACATAAAAGTCCTAAATGTTTAATTTCTTATATAATCATTATCAGTCTAGAATCGGTGATGTGTTACATAGTTTTGGCACAGAAGTGTGGGGAAATCACAATCTAATAGTGAACTTTCAGAGTCATTAAGTTCATCTATTCACATAAAGCACAGTGTTTTAAAAAAAAACTCGAACAATTCATTAATTTATCCATCCATCCATTTAGAACAAATCTATCCAACCAACATTGGCTTTGTACCAGATACTTAATATTGCCCTTGCGACAAAGTAAAACATCCTCTGCCTTGATATTGCTCCAGGTCTAAACATTTCACAGTGTAATTTGGTTCTAACTCTTGACCATCCATATAAGATTTTCTGATAAGGAATCCGAATCCATCATGTTAGTTACAAGTCATTTCATGGTCTACCTGCCCCCCCCCCCCATTGGAGAAGGAAGTAGGTTTATCTACACCCAGCTTGAAACACGTCTTCAAGGATAGTCATCTGTACTCAAGAAGACCACAAGCTCTGAGGTCGAGGTCCAGATGTTATAGCCAAGCATGCCTTGCTCAGTCTACTATGCAGCAGGTATTGCCTCTTTGGGCTCCTAGGATTCAGATAGTTTGGCTGAGTGCTTTCCCCATGTATACGCTTTAGCTCTTGCCAACATCGCATGGCCATTGTTATTCAACTGAACTGAAGCTTGGGTAGGCTTAATACCTGTATGTACAAAGATCGCATAGCCAATGAGTGGCAAAACAGGAACTTCAACCTTGTTAATTAGAGAGTCTCATATCCCTACAGATACGTTGATTTAAAGGCAACAAACTAAACTATAGTTGTAGAGATATGAGATCCTTTAATTAGCAAGGGCAAAGTTCAAAAGGCCAAGACTCCAGAAGGCCAGTTAGCTGAGTGATTGCCTCCCTGTTGCATATATCAAAGCTCAAACAGGCTAAAAGAAGATGGAAAGAAGATGAATAAAATTTCTTTAAAATTTTTCTAAGAAAGCCTGATGTTCAGGTGACATCCATTGAAGCGCCTAGTGGACATGATTAAAAGATGCCACTGGGAAAATAGTGTGCTGTAGCTACTCCCTAGTCAACTTAAGCACTTGAGTAACTAACCTTGAATGTGGTCTTGGTCAACTTGGAAGTGTCCTACTTTACGTTTACGACCATTTTTGTTCATCCTAAACAGTCGTGTGATGATTACTATTGTAACATGTCAGGATCTAGACTCCTACAGGGCATGTCTATATTGGCTTGGCCTCTGGGTATACCTCTGCGGGATTATCTAGATTAGGCTAATCAACAGACCCCCTCTAAATGTCAGTGCCATCGTTACCTCAACTAGGAGTCCTAGAGTGAATAAAAAAAGAGAAATCTAGCTAAGCACCAGCAGTCGTTTGCATCTCGACTGCAGACACTATGCAAGCAGCTTTCTCAAGCCACTGCCGCAAGGATATCCCTACTATGGTGGACAGTATCCTCAAACGGTGAACCAAATCAACCCTTCCTTGCTTCAGTTCCAACAATTAGGAAAATAACAAATACACACTCTGGTGACTCGGTGTTCCTTTCTCTTCAGAGTTCCCTGAGATAGCCTGTTAAAGTGGAACACCATCAAACCATGATGGAGGTAAGGTATTACTGACACTCAAAAGCCTAAGGGCTAGCCTAAGCCCTTTGGGTCTTCCAAAGACCTTCTCTTCTCTGGGCCATTGGTAACATGAGGAAGCAGGGTAGACCAGATGACCTCTAACTATCCTCCAATTTAGCTTAAGGGATACAGTTTTCTGCAGCCAAAAGACCAAAGGAGGAAATATCCATAGGGACCCACTTAACGAACCTCTTCTCTAGGTTCATGTTTCTCACGTACAACGAGATAAGCATGGAGAGAGGGGAAATAACTTCTCACTCCTCTAGCCTTGAGTTCTGCCTGTTAGACCTCTCAACATTTGCACAGATGCTTCCTCTGTGTCAGCTCTCTTCACTCTTCATTTAATTCTGTGGCCCCTTCCCAGCTGAGATCTTCCCAACTCAAGTGGCTCCTGCTCTTCCATCTCCTACAGTCCCAGAGTCCCTGTGCCACAGTGTGATGGCTCAATGCCTTTGCTCCTCCCTGAGAGCTGCAGCTGCCAAAAGGAAGGAGGAGACACAAGATGTTCCAGAGTGGGGGTAGTCATAACAATTTCTAAGGGAAGAGGTTGCAATGCCTGTCAAGATTTCGATCAAAAGATGTTAGCAGAAGCTGTGTAAAAACCAAGGCTGTGGGGCCTGGGCACTGAAGAGGAAGGTAGGTAGTGACAGGGTAGCAAGTCTTCGTTCATGTACTCCTCAGTCACCAGTGACACATGGCCCAGGCTCATGTCCTGCTTTTAGTGATAGAAACTTCTACTTTCTGTTCTCTTTTATTGGGTTTTGCTGTTGTTGTTGTTGTTTTAAATGGGAGGTGGTTTTTTTTTTGTTTTTTGTTTTTTGTTTTTGTTTTTTGTTTTTTTGTTTTTTGAGACAGGGTTTCTCTGTTGCTTTGGAGCCTGTCCTGGTACTCACTTTGTAGACCAGGCTGGCCTCGAACTCACAGAGATCTGCCTCTCTCTGCCTCCCGAGTGTGGGGGATTAAAGGCGTGCGCCACCCCACTTGGCTTCTGTTCCCTTTTAACTCACTGCCTTTTCCATGAGAGCAGGCCCCTACCTATCCCTTGCTTAACACTGCAGCCATAGCACCCAGCACCCAATGCCATGAAAGATACAGAGTAGCACTCAGCACCCAGCACCCAGTGCCATGGAAGACACACAGTAGGAATGAAATGACTATTTTGACTATTTGCTGGATGAATAATTTATTGAATGACTAAAAGAATGAATCGTATCACCTTCAGCAAGCGCCTTCGCCTTTTTGGGTCTTGGTGACCTCATTGGCACAGTAAAGATATGGGACGCATTGAGTTATGAGTGCCCGTCCAGCTCTGCATTTGATGCCAAGCTGGTTCTAACCCTTCTTCATCTGGCACTATGACGTCTGCAGGCTAATTTTGGCGAAGGTCTTTAGTCTATTTCAACGGAAGGTGCTAGCGAATCAAAATTACTTATTAAGTGTGAAATCTATGCAAAGCAAGTTTATCTCCTATTCTAAGAGACAAGCACAGCCCTGTGAAGGAAGGAGGGAAATTAAGACCAAAAATAATGGCATCTCTGGTGCTACAGAGCAGAGACAAGAATATCAAAAGGTTCGGACAGCTAAGGAACACATTTTAAGTCATTATCACAAAATTTTGTCCACTAATTTTTTCCAGGGTACAAAGAAGAGAGAGCAGACTTATTAATTCTGGGGAGGCATCCTGGGTAGGATTTAAACTAAACCTACAGGAACAAATAAAATTTGGCTGGATAGAAGAATGATCACAGTACGCCAGGGAAACAGAACGCCTTGCAAACGCATTCCGTTCTGATGTGGTACACTTAAATTGCTACACTAAAAGTATTATATTCTTTTTAGACCAGTACAATATCCACCCCCCAGTAAATTTGTGAATGTTTGATCACTAAGAATTCATTCCTTTGGATAATTCCTTAGAAATGCAAGCACACCTGAACAAATTAATATATTAACTTCAAGCATAGGAACTTTGGGATTGGGAAGATGGCTTAGTGGCTAAGTTCTTTCTGTGCAAGCATTGTTTGGATCCCCAGAAACCCATATAAAATGCCAGCAGAAATGGTGGATGGCCTGTAACTCCAGCCTTGGAAGGCAGATACATGAGATCCCCAGACTAGTCACATTGGCAAGCTCTGGGTTTGACTAAGAGACATTACCTTAAAGAATAAGGTGGAAGAACAATGGTTCTTGACATCATCCTCCGGCCTCCACATGCCCACATACACATGTGAATGTGCAGCCTCCACACACACATACATATGTGTGAATGCATGAGTGGGCTTACGTGCCTGTACACACAAACTTGCATGAACATGCATATACACACATGCACATGAACACACACACTGCTCTCAGAACTTTCTGTCCTTAGACAGCCTGAATTTGATCCCTAACTATACCACTGCGTCACTATGTGGCCTTGGGTGAAGTTATTTGGTGAGCCTCAGTTTCCATTGAGAAGTTGATGAAGCAGGAAACATAAATCGCAACAATTAAAGCCGGGTGTGGTGGCACATGCCTTTAATCCTAGAACTCAGGAGGCAGAAGCAGTAGGATCTCTGATACCTTGGTCTATTAGAAGGTTCCAGGCCAGCCAGAGGTGTATGATGAGAGCTTGTCTCAAATAGGTAGGTACTCACGCTCATGAAGCTCACGCCAGCTCTGGCTGCTGTCATCCCCACAGCACAGTGAGACGGAAGGGCACAGGCAGAGACCCAATCCCATAATAACAACAACAATGAAAACATTTACTCAGGGCGGGATACCTTGACCAGACTTGATGCAGGGGAGGGGGGGTTTGGTCCTGCCTCAACTAGATGTGCCAGGCTTGCTGACTCCCCTTGGGGGGATGGGGGATGGGGCGGGGAGGAGGTGATGCGGAGTGGGAGGAGACATAGGAGGGGGAACTGTGGTTGGTATGGAAAATGAATAAAAAAAGAAAAGAAAAAGAAAGAATTTAGTCTGTAGTTAGGATGTGCCAGGCAAATCATGAGTACTTTACAGATGTTAACTCCTTCAGTCCTTTAACAGGTCAATGAGGTCCTGTTCTTAGACTATTGCACGTTACAAGAAACTACGGCATACAGAGGTTGAATCGCCTGCCAGAAATCATACAGGTAGAAGACAGCAATGTTGGCTTCAAATCCTAGCAGGAGCCTCACCACAATTCACTTAAGGAGAGGTTTAGATCACACAGACCTAGAAGCCGTGAGAGATGGAGGAGGGAATATTAATAAGCTGAAAGGCAATCTCTTCGGGAGAACATGCTGTTCTTTTCTAGCTTTGAAACAGTTTAAGGCCTTTGTTTGGTCACCAGATAACCCTTAAGGTCCCGTCCAAAGCTTCGGCGCTGTGAAAATTCAAAAGTGTACAACATCATTAAAGTCGATGTTGACTCATGTGGAGGGCTAGGGGTTGTGCTGAAAGACTTTGGAATCAATCAGAGCATATTCTAAAATAAACAGAACATTATGAAAATAGCAGAAGTTCGTAATTAAAGTGAGTCAACATGTCAGTTCATGACAGTTACCAGAGGCAAGAACTTACCTTAAAGAGTGAAGTTTGGCCAAAAAAATTAAACAAGATAGTTTCTAAGCCGTTAACAGGAACTCTTTCTCCCAGCGATTTAGGCAAATATATGGAAGCCAAAACCCTCCTTACAGGGATACTGCCGAGGAAAATCTGCCAAGAAAAATCAGGAAATGAAAGCCAGAGTCCTCACCCATCATAGTGACAGCCTCTCCTCCTCCCATCCCAACCAATTCAGAATTCCCACAGAGGGCTGAAGCTGAGGGATGGGGCCTGACTCCATGGGCTACCACACTTCCTACACATTCATATACCAACACACACACACACACACACACACACGTGCACACACACTGTTCCTTCCAAAGTTCTCTCCCTTTCACCTAAGTCCCACACTTGTGGTGAAAAGAAGAATAGCAAATTAGGTGATTTTCCAAATGTTCACAAATAAAGGCGAGTTGAGACATTGGATTACCATCTCCCGTGTAGTTCTGAAAGCAGACGCAACAACGAACCTTGCAATATTAGGCACAGTCCACTGAGCAATGCTTCCACTGAAAGTGAGCCAAGGAAGTCAGCCTTAGCCTTTAGCAATTCTGCTAGAGACTCACGGTGAGAAGGATATGCTTGTTTCATTGGGAATAAACAGCATTTGGTACACACTAGACCATTTTTGAGAATGAAAACGGGATTTATTAGAAATTACACTTGGACTACAATCATAAACCTGGATCTTCCAGGCAAAAAGGGGTGTATAGGCACCTTACTTGCATTCTTTTTTTAATATCCTAGTCAAAGTTGAAAAGTATGTTTTAGTAGGATATTAGTAAACAGTCTCTCAGGGAAGCAAAAAGAACATAAGGCAAGGAGGTAACTGAACAAAAACACGGGATTTGAAGCCATATTTTCCCTACTATCCATGGTGCTGCTCAGTGAGCTATAACTTAGTCAAGTATAGAGTAAGGGAGGTATGGATGGTAGTGTATAATGTTTGCGGAGTAACTTAATGAATGTAAAACCCATATGGACTTTCTAACACAGAGGACCCATACTTAGTCAGTTGATGACCTTGTAGGTCACGATTTAGCTTCAGCCTATAGGTAATATAGGCTGAAGATGTGACTGGGGCTGATGGTCTGTTTATCCACTGATGCTTATACTGGAGACTCCATATGTAAACAAGGAGGTCAACACCTGTTTCTAGTATAGCTAAATAGCTCTTAATGGATGAGGATTTTGCTGCATCTAAGAGCTATATAAACTGACAGTCCTTTGAAAGCCCGGGAAAATGAACGCTGACAGATAGATTCTGGAGCAGAGGAAGCACTCAGAAAAAAGGTAAAAGCGCAAGGTGAACTATTTGTTTTTCAGCTGTTCAGCTGATGTTGGGCTAAAACTACGACTGCTTTGAAGGGCATCTGAAAATGTTGCTAGAAAAAAATCGACTCCTTCCTATTGTGAAGAATATGAAGCAAAGGATCAAGAGAACGACAGCATGGGGGACATATGGGATGGAGAGGAGTAAATTCTGCAGACTATGCTCCTGGTCGCTGAGTCCAAATAAACATCAAGGGACTCAACTAAGATTTGAACTGCCATCCAGGACATGGAGATTACTTTGATTCCAGACAACTTAATAGCCTATTATAACCAAATCAACAGCTTTCGGAGAAATATATTAGAAATTAATTTCCACATAATAAAATTCACAGTGTTCAGAATGCAATCCAAATTTTCTGAATATATGGAGAAAGAATACATATGATCCACTTTTTAACTACAAAGACAAACGACGGAGAACAATCTTGAAAGGACCCAGACACTAAAATTAACAGAGAGAACTGGAGAGGTTTGTTAAAGGCTATGCTCACAACCAAAACTGAAGTCAACAGACAATGATTTTAGAGCCTCAAGTACAGCTGTGCCCTGGTATTTGAAATAAAATATACTTTCAATTAATGCAAAGAGAATGAATAATGTGGGAAAAGCAGAAACAATAAAGCAATAAGAATAAGAAGGATATGAAGAGGAAAAGAAAATTCTGGATGGCCATTGGAATATTCTGGTTGTACTAGATGAGTACATCAGTTATACGATAATAACAAATGCTACTATTTTGAGATACATGGATAGAGATCATCTCATCAGAAAACAGATAATAAAATGATTGAAAATATGAACAGAAGTCAGGCGGTGGTGGTGCATGCCTTTAATCTCAGCAGATGGGAGGAAGAGGGATCTCTGTAAAGTCAAGACCAGTCTGGTCTACAAAGTGAGTTCCAGGAAAACAGGAATACACGAAGAAACCTCATCTCAGAAAACAAAACAACAAAAAACTGAATAGAATCTCAAGGACTTTTGAAGCAGAATTAAAAGTCTCATATACATGAAATTGGAGTCTCAAATGGACAGATAACATGGTAAGAAACAAGATCTGAAGAAATAATAAATTATTAATTCATGAAACTCAGCAAATCCCAACAGGATAAATACAACAAAAAATTCACTAAAGCACATAATAGTCAAACTGCAGAAAAATCACAGAAAATATTAAAAAGCCAATAGGTGAAATGATATATTTCATATTTTATACAGAGAAATAAAATTTAAAGGATACCAATTTCTCACCAAAAGAAGGTTAAGACTAGAAGAGAGGGAGAGATTTTCAAAACATGATGGGGGGAGGGATCAAACATCCTTCAACAAATCAAGGGAAGATGTTTTCAGAAAATTAAAACTAAGACAAGTCATCACAACACCTGTCTGGACTACTAGATAGGCTAAATGATACTTGTGATGCTAAAGGCATACGATGCCTGATGGAAGTCTGCTCTTTAGAAAAGGACAGCAAATAACCAACTCAGTAAGTACCTGACTAATGAGGGAAAACCCTTTCTCTCAACTCCTTTAGCATCAAGGCAGCTGTCCTTAATCTCAGAACTTAGGAGGCAGAGGCAGGTAGATTCTATTAGTTCGAGGCCAGCTTAGGCCAGTTCCAGGCATCCAGGGCTAGATAATGAGACCAGGTCTCAAAAATCTCAGATAGATAGATAGATAGATAGATAGATAGATAGATAGATAGATAGATAGATAGATAGATAATCATAAAATTCCTTGGTTTAAAAAAATAACCAACATATGAAAATTAGAGAATAGAGAACAGAGAGTTTAAGTATTTATGGTTTTAAATTCCTACATTTTTGTGAAGTAGTCAATATTAACTCTAAGGAGACTATGGAAATATTAAGTTGTATATTTCAATATCTAGAGCAAGCATTAAGAAAATTGTGTGTTTGGATAGTTTATGTCAAGTTGGCACAAACTAACGTCACCTAAGAGGAGGGGGCCTCAATGAAGAAAGTGTCTGCATAAGATTAGGCTGTAGGTACACCTGTAGGGCATTATCTCAATTAATGATCAATGGGGAAGGGCCCAGCCCACTGTGGTTGGTGCCATCCCTGGGCTGGTAGTCCTGGATTCTATAAGAAAGCAGGCTGAGCAACTCATGGAAGCAAAGCAGTAAGCAGGTCCCCTCCATGGCCTCTGCATCAGCTCCTGCCTCTAAGTTCTTGCCCTGTTTGAGTTCCTGTCCTGACTTCCTTTAGTGATGAACAACAATGTGGACATGTAAGCCAAATAAACCCATTTCTCCTCAATTTGCTTTAGGTAATGGTGTTCAACCACAGCAATAGAAACCCTAACTAAGACAATGTGCTAGAAAGGACAAATGCTACTGGTAGAAACGTAACATTGTTCAGCTACTATGGAAATCATTATGGAAGTTCGATCAGAAACCAAAGTAGCACAGTCATAGTATCTACCTATATCACATTTGAGTATATGCCCAAAAGAATCAAAGTCACATGTATGGCAGACATCTGTACACCCATTTTTATTGTGAAACTATTCATAATAACAAGGATACTGAATCAGCTGAGTTGACCATTGACATATAAATGGTGGACTAAAATTGTGATTGTATGTGCCCAATAAAATATTAATTCATCCATGAGGAAGAATAAAATATATACCACAGGGAAATGAGTCTAACTGGAGATTGTCATGGTAAGTGAAATAAGTCAGATTCAGATAGAAATATTGCATGTTCCCATTTTGAAGGATCTATTAACTTTAAAAAGACATGGAAGTATAAAGGAGAGCATCTGAAGGAATGAAGAATCAATAGAAGAGGGGAAGCCACACAACAAAAGAGGAGGATTGGTGTGGATTTGATCAAAAGCCACTGCATGAAATGTCATAATGAAATCAACTATTTTGTAAAACTATTTGCTGACTTAGGATAATATGAAAAGCAAATACTAATAAAAATTAAAATGAAGGGGCTGGAGAGATGGCTCAGCGGTTAAGAGCACTGCCTGCTCTTCCAGAGGACCCGGGTTCAATTCCCAGCACCCACATGGCAGCTCACACCTGTCTGAAAATGCAGTTCCACGAGATCTGACACCTTCCCACCAATGCACATAAAATAAAGTTAAATAAATCATTAAAAAAAATAAAATGAAGTACCCTGTCTCAGAAAAACCAAAAGAAAATTAAAATGAAGTATAAAAATATTTTAAAATAAATATAACAAAAAGGAAGAATAGCAGAATAAGAGTCCAGCATATAGAAAAGAACATAAAATTATAGGGTTTGGGGGTTGGTGGGGTTTTTTGTTTGTTTGTTTTGGGTTTTTTTTTTGGTTTTTTGAGACAGGTTTCTCTGCATAGTTTTGGAGCCTGTCCTAGCACTTGCTACTTTGTAGACCACGTTGGCTTCAAACTCAGAGATCCATCTGCCTCTGCTTCCTGAGTGCTGGAATTAAAGGCTTGTGCCATCACCACTCGGCTAAAATTATAGCTTTACGTTTAAAGTTTAATCATGTCAATAATTTTTTTAAACATTTAAGGAGTTTAGTGATGAGGCGAGCAGGCCTGCTTTTCATCCCGCCCAGCTCTGGCATGGTTAGCTTTACACCTGAAATAACAACACACAAATTGTATTCATTTAAACGCTGCCTGGCCCATTAGCTCTAGCCTCTTACTGGCTAACTCTCACACCTTGATTAACCCATTTCTATTAATGTATGGAGCACCACGGGGTGGTGGCTTACCGGGAAGATTCTAACCTATGTCCATCTTGGGCGGGAGCTTCATCGCGTCTGCCTCACTGCCTTCTTCCTCCCAGCATTCTGTTCTGTCTGCTCCACCTACCTAATTTTCTGTCCTATCAAAGGGCCAAGGCAGTTTCTTTATTAACCAATGAAAGTAACACATAGACAGATGACTCTCCACCATCAAAGGAGTATACACATAAAAGGTAGAAATCTCCAGGATTGATTTTAAAAAAAAAGTTCAAACAAAACTATACGCTGTCTACAAGTATTATACTTTAAATATAAAGAAAATAGAGAGCACACACATGCTTCTGCTCACACATATGCATCCTAAGAAAGCTGTGAGGAAGATGAGACTGGCGGGCATGGTGGCACACACATATAATCCCAGCAAGCAGGAAGTAGAGAATGCTGGCTCATTGGTTGCAGTCCAGCCAGGACCATATAGCTAATCCAAAGCCAATCCTGGCTACATAGAGAAACCTTGTCTCAAAGAAACACAACAGAGATAGAGGTATCTTATAATGATAAATAAATTATGATTAAGGATTGTATTAGGAAAACCCCACAACATAAATGTATATAAAATAAATATGACAGACCCAGGCCAGCTGGCCTTGGTGAGTCTGAAAAAGCATGGGATAAAACCGGACTTGCTGAACATAGCGGACAATGAGGACTACTGAGAACTCAAGAACAATGGCAATGGGTTTTTGATCCCACTGCACGTATTGGCTTTGTGGGAGCCTAGGCAGTTTGGATGCTCACCTTACTATACCTGGATGGAGGTGGGTGGTCCTTGGGCTTCCCACAGGGCAGAGAACCCTGATTGCTCTTTGGGCTGACGAGGGAGGGGGACTTGATTGGGGGAGGGGGAGGGAAATGGGAGGCAGTGGCGGGGAGGAGGCAGAAATCTGAATGA
>NW_026067990.1:6979339-7027464 GCF_014885135.2 Alexandromys fortis
ACACACACATGCACAGGCAAGTGCACCTACAAACACAAATACACACACACTAAAAACTAAAAAACTGAAAAGGCTATTAAAGGAATAAAGTGAGAGGTAGGAAAACAGCTGGAGAAGTGTGAGTGCTTGTTACACTAACGTGACAACAGAGTAGTAGCAAGTCAAGCATAATGTGTCCACCTGCAGCCCTGCACTAAGAGGAGTGGGGATTGCTGTGGCCACCATATTAGGTTCAGGCTCAGTGAGGGCTGTCTCAAGGTAGCAGGGTAGGAAGTGACAGAGTCGGACACCCCATTTTCTCCTCTGGAATCTGTTTACACACACACATTCACACTCAAAAAGAGAAATATCACTAAGCAAAACACAAAACTGTTGTGTGAAAAATGTACAAAATATCTAAAACTAGCAAACTAATCTTACAAATGTACATGATACACAAATGATGTACAAAGGTTAAATATCATTTGTCCAAAATAATAGAACCAGAAGTGTCTCAGATTTTGCAGGTTTTGGATGAAATATTTACATAGATTCTACTTATTGCTTGCACAATTCCTAATCCAAAAATCTGAAATTAGAAATGCTCAAAATCCCAAAATATAAAATATTTTGCACTTTGGAGTTTAAGATTAGGACAAATGAGTCAACTCATACTGTATATTTTATATTTAATCAATTGCATTTGGCATATTAGCATAAAATAATTGTAATTTTAAAATATTCCATTTGCAACAACAGCATAGAAAAAAGATATTCAAGAATAAACTCAAAACACAGCCAGGTGTGGTGGCACAAGTCTATTAAAATACCAGCAACTTGGAGTCAGAGATAAGAGGACTGTGAGCTTGAAGCCAACCTGGAATACATAGTGAGTTCAAGGTCAGCCTGACCTATAAAGCAAGATTTCATTTAAAATCTTGAGGTCAGGGGCTGGAGCGCCATGGTAGAGCATCTGTCTACTATGTGCAAGGCTATAGTGGTTAGATCCCCAGCACTGCAAAAAAATGTTGATTAACAACCATATCAGCTCTTCACATGAAAACTATGAAACACTGCGGAGACAAACTAGAAAACTAAGCAAATGTCTATGGGTTAAAAGACTCAATATGGTTAAGGACTAAATTTCTCCAAAATTGATCAATAGTTTCAATTCCAGTCACAACATAATTTTTTGAATAGATTTTCAGGTAGATGTAAAAATTCATGTAGGTTTAGAAAAGGCTTAGAGTAACAAACTTAAAAAAAAATGAAAGGCTCATACTATCTGACTTTCACACTGCAGGTACCAGGGGAATACGAAAATAGCCAAGAGGATGTAGCCTTAAAATCAAGCTTCAGGTTCAGTGAGAGACCCTGTCACAATGACAGATCAAGATGCCTGACAGCCTCCTCTAGCCTGTGCACATGTATGCACAGGTGAACACGAGCACATACAAACCATACCACACTCACACACCATGCACACACACACACTAGTATAGGTACTAATACAGTGTAGCAAGAACACAAGGATTTATAAAAAAAAAATAAATGTAACAACACAGAAAGCTTAGAAATAGGCTTATTTCCCAATTTTTTTTGAGAATTTCACATATGAGCACTGTATATCATATCTCCCTCCCTCTTCTTCCTCCAGTTCTTCCTATGTCCCCTCCACTCGTTTTTAAATTCATATTCATAACCTCTTATTCTTAAATCATTATTGTTTGTTCTTTGTCTCTGTCCTTCCCCATCTCGACTATCCAGTTCCCTCAAGTTTTCCTCCCACCTCCCCTTCTTCTTTCCCACCTCCTCTTCTTCCCTCTTCCTCTCCCTTCTGCCTGCCCTTCTTCCCCCACCCCCATGCTCCCAATTTTATCAGATCTTGTCTATTTCCCCCTTCCCAGGGGGATCTATATATGTTTCTCTTAGGGTTCACCTTGTTGCTTAGCTTCTCTAAGGTCATGGATCCTTTGCTTTACAGGGCTAGTAAGAAACCTGGTACTAGAGAAATTCCCATGAATCCACAAGGATGACCCCAGCTAAAACCCTAAGCAATAGTGGAGAAAGTGGCCGAACTGACCTTACCCTGTAATCAGATTGATAACTACCTTAAATGTCACCATAGAACCTTCATCCAGCAACTGATGGAGGCAGGGACAAAGATCCAAAGCAGAGCACTGGGCTGAGCTCCCAAAGTGGGAGAAGTGAAAATATGAGCAAAGAGGTCAAGACCATGAAGGGAACACCTACTAAAACAGTTTACCTGAGCTAATGGGAGCTCACCAACTCCAGCCAGACAAGAAAGGAACCAGTATAGGACCAAGCTAGACCCTCTGAATGTGGATGACAGTTGTTTGGCTAGAGAAGACTGTGGGGCCACGGAGGCACCAGAATTTGTCACTGCTGCTTGTACTGGGTTTTCAGAACCCATTTTTTCTGGATGGATATCTTGCTCAGCCTAGATATAGAAGGGAGGGTCTTGAACCTTCCTCAAAGCAATTTGCCTTACTCTCTCTGAGGAGTGGATGGGGGTGGGGTGGAAGAAAGGTGGAGGGAATGGGAGGAGGGGCGGAAGTGGGAACTGGGATGGGTGTGTAAAATGAAAACAGATAGTTTGTTTTCCTTTTTTAAAAACATGAAATAAAAAAGTGAAAAAAATATTATTGCTACACACACATGGAGAAAAAGATGTAGATGCATATACATTTATGAACACAACCTTCTAAGTTCATTTATTATATTTGTGTGTTCAGGGTTTGAGACTGGATCACCTGTTAGAAGTTTGTTCCTGGAGAAAACTGATTCTTCTTCTTTTAGCAGCCGTTAACTGCTTGCAACTCATCATTTAGGGGTGAGGTTTTATGAGATCCTTCCCCCAACTGTTTGTTTGAAATATATTATCTCTTGATTTTCTTTTGTTAAGTGTAACAAAGAACATCAATAGGAAGGGGAAAGTCCCTAATAAGCAGTGTTGTTTGCAAAACTAAATATTCATTTGTAACAAAGTGATATACCTTGTAAGAAAATTAGCTCATGGAGATGCTTCCTCTTAAGCATAAAAGTTAAAAACCAAAGAGTTTTTTAAAAAAAAAACACATAAGAGAATGTTTTCATGATGGACCCCCTGCCATTTTTTTCTGGACAAATCATATATAGTTACTAGTAAGGTAAAAGAACTGCAAGAACTGCAAATTAGATTTCAGAAAAAGTTCTAAATGTGAGCCTATGAAAAGACACCACTGAGAAAATGACAGGAAAGTTGTAAAGAACAACAAGCCAATTAAAATACAAACAAAAGACTTTGACAGCTAAGTCAACAAAGAAGTTATGCGAGCAATCAAGATGAAAATGAAAGCTTCCTGCCCATCATTAGCCACAGGAGAAAAGAACATGGGAATTTGTATAAGTATATACCCTATGAGCCAGCTCCTCAATTTCTAAGTATTTGTCCAAGACATATGAAAACAAGTCCACACAAAGACTTTCATGCAAACGTTCACAAGAGCACACTATTTGTAGTACCTGCAAACTGGAGACAGCCTAATATACAGAAAGAGTAGAACAAATTAAAATGTGCACGATATATTTATTCAATGAAATATTATTCAACAGCAAATTCATCAGTAAAAACAAAATGAATAATTTTGAGTGATTAATATGGAAAACAAAATGATTAATTTCAAAACAATGTAATATATATGATAGAATAGAATCATGTATATACCACATGATTCATTTTGGAGTTATAAAGATCTAGAGCAGAAACAAATAATGCCAGGAAAATGTGGTGGTCCTGGAGGAAAGTGGGGGTCTTTCAGGAGCAATAGCAATAATCTGCTCTTGAGAGAATGTGGGGCGAGGTGTGCATATGCCTTAGCTAAATTCAGAGACCATGGACTTAGGATTTGTATATTTTCCCATCCATAAATTTATAAATTTAAGGTGTAAATATAATCCGGTCCCTCAGGTTACTGGAGTAGCATGCGACCCGCCGGAGGCTGAAGTGCTTCTGGATGGAGGAAAGGGCTAAGAATTTTTATAATTGGTATATCATGGTTGCATTTATCTATGGGATACAGCGTGATGAATCAGGGTAACTAACATCCACATCATAGGAAACATTTGTCATTTGCTTCTGTTATCTAACTTCAGCCCACACTTTAAATCCAGCCAAACATGGGTCCAAGTTCCAGCTTAACTGTTTCCTTGGGCACATTTTTTGACTTTCCTGTTACCTTATATGTTCCAACAATACTCAGTAGTGTAACATCCAACATCCAATAAGTTCTCCCTTGCATGATGGTCAACAGTCAACTAATATTTGGAATGATTTTAGGTGACAGAGCCAACTGTGACATCATTGCACACCACACAGAGACCAGTACAACTAAGATGTTAACCTACCACTGGTTATACACAAGTCTTCCCTGGGATCTCGATGTTTTCTCATATTCTCATTCAGGTTAATAGTTTCCAAGGGTGCACTTTGGTTTTCCTAAGACCTTCATGGGTGAAGATCTGGAAGAGCATACATTTGGTTGCCTGACTCTCAGTTTCTTGAGTTGCACTCACCTGGGGGTTTGTGACTTCTTCAGAGGCATGGATGCTGAAGGCCATACCTTCAAACATGTGGTCCACCCGTAACACAGCCAAAGCCAGTCTGGCCACAGTGAGATTTGCCGTTCTCCCCACAAACTTCATCTTGTGACCAGCACGCTCAATTATCCTCAGGATCCTGAAAGGAATCACAGGCAAACAGCACTCTTTCTGCCTTGATAAAACTCATCCTCCCACGATGTCTCACTGCAAAGCTTCACTTGGTCACTTCATAGTCATCTTGATATTGTGTAGTAAGAGCCCTGACTTTGGAGCCCAGCAGATGGAGGTCTGTATCTCAGTGCCTCTAACTTCTGTAGGGGTGAACAAAATGGCCTCCTAGAGTTTCGGTCCCCTTGCAAGCAAAGTCAGAGGTAGTAATAGCATGTATCATATCTCTGAAGTCAGATCTCTCATGGTCTCATTTGCCTTAGAAGTTCAGATTTTATTTGACCTATAAAGGAATGCCACCAAGTGGTTTGAAAAGCAATGTATGATCTGACGTGCACAGTGAAACACAACGGTGACTGCTATATAGAAAATGGGGCACAGAGGGGCAGCAGTGGAAGCAGAGGTCTGGAATAGAAGGCTTGAGCAGATGCACAGGGCACAGGGGAGGGAACTGAGAGTAGAACTGGGGGAGGGAGAAATGGTTGGATTCATTGACTCTATTAGAATATTTTAAGAGGTTTAAGGGTATATAGATAGTGCTTCATATAAAAGTTGATGTCTTCTTTAATGTTGTTGTGAATAGCCTCTTGCGTCCAATTAACACTGCTTATAAGGTGGGGAAAGATCACTAGGAGGAGTTGGAAAGATTAGTGAGATAAATACACACATACATGTGTGTGTGTGTGTGTGTGTGTGTGTGAGAGAGAGAGAGAGAGAGAGAGAGAGAGAGAGAGAGAGAGAGAGAGAGAGATGAAACTATATTGGGTAGGTATAGAAAGTTTTCAAAGAATAAATAAAAAATATAATGAAATGAATAAATAAAAATAAGACACTCATAAGTCAACCTCTCAAGGGGAAAACAAAGAGTTGGTTATTGACTGAGGTAGAAAGTATCAACCAGAACCATTTCTACATTTTTCAGGGTTCCATGGTTGGATGCATTTTGCAGCAGTCGGAAGGATTTCAGACTGGGACTTGGATAAGAATTTATCTGAAGAGTCATCATCACTGAGAGTTTGTTCATATTCAAATGGTTCTATCCACTGCACTGGACCCTATCAATGCATAACTGCCTGCTTGCTGAGGAAGTAATACACTAACGTCTAAGTTTCATGAAGCCGTGTCTCTGAGCCAAGCATTCGGACTTACTTATTGCTTACTGGAGGGAGGTTGGAAGCTGAATCGCTTTGCTTCTCTGTCACTGTGCTGATGATCTGGAGTATCATCTGGGTTAGGTTGGCACTTATATCATCACAGTTGGAAATATCAGTTACTTTAGAAACAATAATCTTTGTCTCTTCTTCATCCAGAGCTGTAGACTTGTTCACCAGATTTAAAATGTGCTCGGCGACATCGTCTGCATTCTCTGGGGGGGGGGGACAAAAATGGACACCTTCACTTCCGCCCTTAGTGTTGGGCTATGCTACATGGCCTCCTCCCCTTTAAAGAGAAAAGGCAGTGACTGGAACACACATCAAGTGGGCAAAGTTCACCAAAGGAAGCTACTGAATCTCAAGTTCTCCAATAGACACAGATCCGGGAAGAATGAAAGCCAATTTTGTCTTCATTAACTCTGATTTCAATTGTGCTAGGGGAATCTTTTTGTCACTGAAGAATTATCTTGAAGGTTGATGCTAATTAAAACTTTTGAGTGTTGGCTCAAGTTAAGATCCCACCTATATTCAAATATCAGCAAACATTGAGTCTAAGTTTTGATAATCAAGAGTAGTGATTACTATTCCCTGTCAAGAACAGACAATCCACAGGTAGAAAGAAAATATGGACCACATGATAAGAAGCAATTAATTTAGATTTTCTAAGGAGAAAGAACAATAGCTATTAGCTCGCCCACTTTTTCTTCACTTTTTATTATGGAAATTTTCAAGCATATTCAGAAAGCAAGAGAATAGTCTAATGAATCGCCATGTACTTTATGAAACAGCCAGCTTCAACACATGTCAGTGGAAGGCTAATCTTAATTTACATCCTCTCTATGACAGGTGGTGGTAGTGCACACCTTTAATCCCAGCACTCAGGAGGCAGGGGTAGGGTGGATCTATGTGAGTTTGAGGCCAGCCTGGTCTACAGAGTGAGTTCCAGGACCTGCTTCAAACTTTCACAGAGAAACCCTGTCTTGAAACACACACAAAAAAAAAAAAAGAAAGAAAATAATTTATATCCCCTCTCATCTACCTTTGCCCCATCTACATATCCTATAGCTACCCCACAAACATTTTAATACATATCTTTAAAATTAAACAACTTTTGTCTTACCATTATCCTAATTAAATTAAAATTAAGAAAATTGCCAATGATATTCACAGCACCAAATCAAATGTCCAATCAGTGTTCAGATAATCCTTAGTTGCCTCATAAATGCTTGTTTAAATCATTCTTTCCTTGAGTCATCAACCCCCTTTTAAAGTGAAGAAAACTATTAAACAAATACAATGCAAACTAGATATTACTTCACTATAATCCACATAAAGCTCATCTTCCTGCTTACGTCTTCCTAACTTAAAACCCAGCAACCAAAATATGCAGGGGAAAATTGAAGAAGAATTGATCTATTGAGAAAGATTCTGGAGAAAGAGAGAGAGCGCACGTAAGAGCACTCGTGGCAAATTTAATACAGCTCATATTATGAATAAGCAGCTCTGTTTGGGAAAAGAAAACAATTTGAGTGCAAAATTCACTTCCTCTCCTCCTCCTCCTCCTCCTCCTTCTCTTCCCTACCTCAAGCTCCACACAATTTTATTCCCAGGACATTTTCTTTTTTTCAAGTTTTCTTCCTTTATTCTTTTTATTTCATGAGCAACTCTGAGCTCATCAACGGAAGTTCAGCAATTCTAAGGAAGGTCTTCTCAAGCTGCTGCCCATTACCCCAATTTACCCATGGCTTAGGTAGAAATAAGTTCACAAGAAATGTCAGTGTTTTGTCCGAGAAGATAGAAAGGAAGGAAATTGATTCTAAATTGATATTTTGTCCCTGTTAATATCTATCTTATGATTCATTCAGAAACAGAGAAGTCAGCGGCTTGGGAGATGACTCAGCGGGTAAAGGCACTTGCTGCTCAGCCTGACCACCTGAGTCGGATCCTTAGGATTCACATGGTGAAAGCAGAGAACCAACTCCTTCAAGTTGTGTACACACACACACACACACACACACACACACAAATGTAGCATAAAACTTGGAAAAGAAGCTAAGAAAACAACAAAATTAGTGGTGGAGGAAAAACATTGTGAGTTCCTTTCCCCTATCTTTCTGCTATTGTTATTAAGTTGTTCAGGCTTGGTTGGAAACGAAGTCACCAGAGCTGCCTAGTCATGATTCTGTGGACTTCAATGGTGTGACTTCACTTCATGCTGTCCCTGCTGTGCCAGAGTGACAGGAAACAACAGGCCAATAGGGGACGAACTGCACTGAGGAAAGCAATTATAGACTTCTCATCTGGAGTTAGATGTTTCGAAGGGAAATTCAGGACAGATGATAGTCATTGTATAAAAAAAAAAAAAACCTCTGGGTTCCTAAGCAAGAGTAAAAAGAAATCTTCCTTACAAGTTACAGAATGGATTCTCATAGCTTGAAATATTGTCTCAGTTAATCCGCCAATAAATGTAACAATCAAAACAATAAGAGTCTGTATTTTTTTAACTGAGCTATTGCTCTGAGCCAGTGCTGCATAGCAACCCCCCCCACACACACACTTTTTGACAACACAGCAGTTAATCATTATCTCTTGTGGTTCTGAGTTATTGAGTGGGCTCAACTGAGCAGCTCTCTTTTGGGACTTCCCAAGTAGTTACAGTAGGATTAAAGCCAGAGCTGGACCCATCTGAAGGATACACTGGCCTAGAACTTTCTCTCATACCAAGCAGCTGATGCTAAGCATCTGATCATCTGGGGCTGGGGGTGGCACTCCCTCCACACAGCCTCTTCCAGTGACTTGGGTTCAAAGGTGGGTGGAACCCAGTGTGTACGAGAGCCAGTTTGTGTAAGCTTGGAAGAACCCAGTTTGTGAGTTTCTGGGAAATTTTGTGGTCTGGTTATTAAATGCAGGCACCATTAAATTTAAATTATACACACTTACAATAAAATTATATTAAAAACAATGAAGATTTTTAAAAACACACCATTTGCTAATTATTTGGCTACATTTCATTGATACATTTGGGACTGTTTACTCCCACTGTCTCTGTGTACACCCCTTGTTGACTTCACAGTTCACAGACTACATGATAGAGCTTATATTTTCCCTGATAATATTACAATATAAAAATATCAGATATGCCAAGTGGTGGTGGTACACGCCTTTAATGCCAGCACTCAGAGGACAAAGGCAGGCAGACCTCTGAGTTTGAGGCCAATCTGGTCTACAAATTTAGTCCCAGGACATCCAGAGCTACACAGAGAAACCCTGTCTCGAAAAAAATCCAAAATGGAAAAATAATAGCAAATGTTACAAATCATTAATTCTATCCACTTTGAGATAGAATTGGTTGGTAAAATATTTCTCAGCGTACTACTGAACTTCACAAAACACAATAACTGTGTTCTATGAGAAAGCACCCTAAATGACAATGCACAAAGAAAAAATACCTATACTTCAGTCCTTTGAAACATTGGACTCTTTTGCCTACTCTTGAGTCCCTTTTCCTCCAACTTGGTTGCCTCATTCAGCCTTGATATAAGGATTTGTAATTTGTTATTCCATGTTTGGTTGATATCCCTTGGAGGTCTGCTCTTTTCCAAAGGGAAACAGAGTAGTAGATCTGGGTGAGAGGGGAGTTGTGTGTGTGTGTGTGTGTGTGTGTGTGTGTGTGTGTGTGTATGTGTATGGTTGGGAAGAGAACTGGGAGGAGTGGAGGGAGGGGAAACTGCAGTCAGTATGTGTTGAATCAGAGAAGAAAAAAATACGAAAAAAAATTAGACCCATAACTGACAATGTTCCTACTGTCAAAATTCTTCCACATTAAGCATCCAGCTTCAGTGGTAAAAGAATGGATGAAATGATGTTTGGCATTTTGAAGATGAGCTATAACAGTGGAATATTAACAACCTCACACAATGATTATTCATATTAACACCTTCACGCAGATTAAGATATGAAGACAGATGACACTCTAACCCTTTCTGGCTCCAGAACTTGAGTGCTTTAGCATGACTTTTCACTACACCCTCTGTAGCCTTTCATTTCTTTTCTCTACATAGTTGGGGGTTGAAATGGCAGTGCTTTGCCGGCCTTCTGTCTGGATCAGGAGGTAGAATTCAGAGACTCACACAGGCCAGGCATTTATTCACCTCTGAGGCCGCCCCCTGCTGCTATATAATACTCTGTCAATTGCTCACCGTCCTACCTGCCATGATGATGGAAAATGGCAGCCAGCTTCATCCGGGTCTGGTATAGCTTCAGCATCATGTGACTAACAAAACCAGGGGAGCAAACAGAACTCAAAGAACTTTGAAAGTATGAAGTCCTTTTCCTAACAGTATGATATAAGGGAGTTAAGACGCGCAAGTATTTATATGGGAGAACTATAGAGTTTTTCTCCAACTAAGAGAGCTAATGTTTGTCATCAAAATTAAAAAAGAAAGAAAATAAATTGTTTCAATATGAGTTCATTTCTTTCCTTTACCCTGTAATCAATCGCTGTTAAGTTTCCTTCTTAAGAAGAAGATAATCCCTCCAAAGCTAGTAGGCTTCTAGTTCGCTTTTCACTTGTATGCATTTGATGTAGGAGGGTCTTCTGTTTTGTGTTGATTTCATTGGTTAAATAAAGAAACTGCCTTGGCCTTTTGATAGGACAGAAAATTAGGCAGGCAGAGTAGACAGAACAGGATGCTGGGTAGAAGGCAGTGTGGCAGATGCCATGGCTCTCTAGCCCAAGACGGACATAGGCTAGAATGTTGCCACAGTCATGTGGTGAAACACAGATATATTAGAAATGGGTTAATTAAGATGTGAGAGTTAGCCAAGAAGAGGCTAAAGGGTCAGGCAGTGTTTTGAATAAATACAGTTTCTGTGTAATTATTTCGGGTAAAGCTAGCCAGGCGGCGGGACACGGCCCACTCACCTCATCACTACATGCGTTAGAGCCAACATCCATCCAACTGTTCTCATTCTCCGTTGCAGCTTCTCAGTTAATTTTCTAAAACTCTCAAGCCAGTACAGTGCTTTTGTTCTTGTTATGGATATGTGTTGTAGTGGCATTTTACTTGTATTTTAATAAATAAAGTTTGCCTGGGGATGGGGAAAGTAAAACATCCACACTGGCCAGCCTTACAACCTTACAGAGCAGCCAGCAATGACCTATGCCTTTAATCCCAGTAGCCACAATGACACGCACCTTTAACTCCAATAGCCACACTAGTTGCCACAGAAACCGAGTGGTGCATGCCTTTAATTCCAGTGGGGCACACCTTTAATCCCAGAACTAGAGAATATCATAAAATGGGAGGAGACATCTCTCAGACACAGTCTCATTCTGAGATTCCTGGAGGCAGGATCGCCATTTCAGACTGAGGTCAAGGTAAGAGCCAGTGGCTGGCTGCTTTGCTTTTCAGATCTTCAGGTTGACTTCATTTATTAAAATGCAATTGAAATACAACCACAATGTGTTGACTTTTTCTCCCACAAGAGAAAATTCTTATTTAGAGTGTCTAAAGCCAACGTGTCACTCAGAAGGAGGGAGGTCAGCCTTCAACAGGTCCTTTGTCCTTCCACCCACTCACAACAGCCTGCAACACCACCTCTCACCCCATCCATGATTTCCCCGCTAGGACATCAGAGGTGGCTGACTTTTCTAACTCGGCCACATATTCTTTACCAAAGAGTTCAAATGTAAATCTTCCAAGAGGAAGACAAGCCAAAACAGTCCTCTGCCTTCCGGTCAATCCTTTGGTCTTTCTGTAAGGTGATAATGTGCTTATGCCTAAACTGATGGCCATTCATTGAGGCAGAGACCCAATCTGGTAGTACAGCCAGCCATATCTACAAAGCTATGCAAAAATTGAAATTCTATGAGGAAAAGAGATTTCCTATATTTTCAGGCCCTACTTCCTAGTTCAAAGAAGCTCCTTTCTCACTGTAACCTTACGTGGTAGAAGAGGAAAAACAAAGCTTCTCAGGCCTCTTCTGGAGGAACACAAATTCTATTCCTAAAGGACCAGCACTCATGACATTTCAAATGCCCCAATCACTCTGGGATTAGGATGTCAACATAAACATTTGGCTGGGGGTGGAGTGGTAGCAGAAACATTCAGAGTATAGCATATATTTCACCAAAAGAGATATGTAGATGACAGATAAGCATATGAAAAGATACTCAATCCATATGTCACTAGGAAGCTCCAAATTAAAGAAGCAATGAGGCAATAACATACAGCTATTAGAATGGCCTAAATCCAAAACACTGACAGCAACAAATGCTGCAGAGGATGTAGGGAAAGAAAAAAAACTTAGAAGCAAACCATATGTCCCCAAGTAGGAGAATAGATAAACTGTCCTACATCCAGGCAATGGAATACTAGTCATTACTAAAAAGAAATGAGTTTGCAGACCATAACAAGACAAAGAGGAGTGGAATTGTACAGTGTTAAGAGCAAGAAGTTAACTTAAAATGGGTACACAGTGCATGACTTCAACTACACTATGTTCTGGGAAAGACAACCATGGAGATAATAAAAAGACCACTGAGTGCCAGAGACCAGAGGGGGGAAAGCAATGTAGAATGCATAAATGTACTACAAGGAGGCCTTAGAGGAGTGTGATTTTATGGATACATGTCATGGCCATTTATACTCATAGTTACCAGTATACACTGCCCTGGTTAGTTCCTGGTTAATTTTATGTCAATTTTATACAAGCTAGTGTCATTTGGGATCAATTGAGAACATGCCTCCATCACACTCTCGGGCAAGTAAGTCTCTCAGGCATTTTCTTAGTTACTGATAAGTGTAGGATGGCCCAGTTTACTGTGAGTAGTGCCATCCCTCGGCAAGTGGTACCGTGTGTATAAGAAAGAAGACTGAGTAAGCCTGTAGGCATCATTTCCCCACGGCCTTTGCTTCAGTTTCAGCATCCTGGTTCCTGTGTTCAGTTCCTGCCCTGACTTCTCTCAGTGATGGAGCGTGGCCTGAGAGTTATAGGCTGAAATAAACCCTTTCCTCCCCCAGGTTGCTTTCGGTTGTGGTGTTTTTATCACAGCTGTAGAGACCCTCACTAAGATATGCATTGTGCAGTGTCAAAAGTGAACCCCAATACAAAGTGTCAACTGGGTCAAGGTAGAGTCATCCATTTTAACAAAGCCACCTGTCTGGTGACAGTGGGGACTTTGCGTGTGTGGCAAGCACACAGAGGAGCTCTAGATTGTCGTTGCTGTTGCTGTGGCAGTTGCTGAGCATAGTGCTATATGACTGGAATCCCCACACTTAGGAGGCTGGGGCAAGATCATATTTTGTGGTACAGATTATACCTAGCTAGCATAACTCTATCTCAAAAGACTAGCTATTGTTCTTAACCGTTTTCTCTTCTAAACAAAGAGATTTTATGAAAAATTCAAATTCTCTTCCTTAGACTGAGCAGGACATCAAGAGAAAAGACATAAATTACTAAAATCCAGAGTAAATGTATACATGATGGGGAGAGAAGGCACTGGTACCAGCTGTAACTAAAAGATGGGCTTGTGTTCACAACAACAGGAGGAAATTGGAACCTTCGAATGGTGTCAGCAGGGATGCAAAATGGCTCAGCAGCTGTGGGAAACAGTTTTGCAGTTCTTTCAAAGGCTAAGTATAGAGTTACCAGATGACTTCAGAATTGTACTCTTCAGTATGTCCTAAGAGAAGAAAACATGTCTACTAGCCATTTGTACTACAAATATTCACAATCTGTCTATAAAAAATACCCCAACATGCAACCAATCAAATGCCCATCCACTGATAACTGACTCATAAAATGTGATATAGGTCAATTTAATACAGTATTATTCAACTATTTAGAATGGGGTAATGGCCCATGCTGCAATATGAAGAAACTTTACCAACATTTTGAGATGCCTACAATTAGCAAAATTCACACAGGTAGAAAGTGGATCAATGGCTGCCAGGAACTGTGGGAAGAAGGAAATAGAGGTTATGCTAACACGTACAGCAATTTGGGTAATGAAAGGGTCTTTGTTACAAATCCCCTTCATGGAATTCACAATGCTGGTAGCACAACCGAGTTACTGAAAAAAAAAAAAACTCACTGAATAAGATGACCCACTAGACTGTATTTGCTAAATGGGGGAACCTGTGCATACCACCACGAAAAAGTTTTAACATTACTTTGGGATATCAGATTTTGCTAATCAAATCACCTAAGGCTCTAAAGCTTGATAACTTTAACATATTATCACTGTGTTCATGAAGGTGTTCTGAACCAGGCACTTCCACAACCTGTAGACTGGATTATAAATTGATACAACTAGTACAAAGAGCAATTTCCAGAATTTATGCTTAACACTAATTTACACTGCCCAAATTGTTTATAAAATTGAGTATTGTAATTGTAAAATATTGTGAGATTTGTAATATCCATTGGAGCATTCTGTTTCTTTGAAATTGATAAATCCCTGAATGAGGAGTTGTGTGTGTGTGTGTGTGTGTGTGTGTGTGTGTGTGTGTGTGTGTACTTGCTGTTTTAGCTTGTTTTTGAAACAGATTCTCTCACTATGTGACCAAGGCTGGCCTTGAGCCCAGGATCTTCTTGTCTCAGCCTCCCAAGTGCTGGAATTCTAGAAATGGGCTGAGCCAACCTCCGGTTGCCTTTGCAGCACCATGTCTGCCTGAATGCTGACATGCTCCCTGCCATGATGATAATGGACTGAACTTCTGAACCTGTGCTGCAACTAAACAGAGAGGATGAAGAAGTGAGTGATCACCCACCTAGTGGGTCACGCCACTCTCTAGGCAAAACCCTGGGCCCCCTCCCCCACCTGCCTCAGCTTCTCTAGCCAGCCAGCAGGCAAACTTCCTGCAGGTAGGCTGCTCCAACACCCCCATCCAATCAATTGGAGACTGTACGCGACAAGTCCCATTACACCCCCAAACCCTCCTCTCCCCTGTAAGCTCAGATAAACTCTGAAGCACAGGCTGAGACTACTACTCAGAGTGGATCAAGAGAACAAACCAAGAGATCAGACCAAGAGAGTGGACCAAGAAAGCAGGTCAAGAGAGACCTTAGCAGCTCCCTGAGACACAGACAGAGACAGTACAGAGCAGACCAAGAACAGCTCCCAAAGACATGGACAACAACTTCAAGGATTGGACCAAGAGGCAAAGACACTGCTGGCACCAATTGGAGGAAAAGATGGGTAGGTGCCAATGCAAGAATTCATTCAACAACCTAAGAAGCAACATGGTAACACCAGAGCCCAGTGGTCATACAACAGGAAGACTTGATCAGTCTAACCAGAAGAAGCAGAAGAAAACTATTTTAAATGTAACTTTATGAGGATGGAGACCTTTAAAGAGGAACCGAAAAAAATCCCTTAAAGAAATGGATGAAAAGAAAAACAAAAACTTGGAAGAAATAAACAAATCTCCTAAAGAAACCCAAGAAAACCAGAAAAAAATCAAACAGGTGATGTATTCTGTGAACACCATTGGTTAATAAAGGACAGCTTTGGGCCTATGCAGGGTATTGAGGGCAGAAGACAAGGAGGAGGGGAGAAGGGGAGCAGGGAGGAGAACTTGAGGGAACAGGATAGTCGAGATGGGGAAAAGACAGAGATGAGAGCAAGAAAGAAGATAACTTGATTGAGGGAGCCATTATGGGGCAAGCAAGAACCTAGCACTAGAGAAATACCACAAGGATGACCCCAGCTAAGACCCTACGTGGAGAGGGTGTCCAATTTAGCCTTGCCCTGGAGTCAGACTGATGAATATCTTAAATGTCACCATAGAACCTTCATCCAGCAACTGATGGAAGCAGAGGCAGAGACCCACAGCAGAGCACTGGACTGAGCTCTCAAAGTCTAGTTGAAGAGTAAGAGGAATGAGAATATGAGCAAAGAGGTCAAGACCATGGTGGGGACACCCACTGAAACAGCTTACCTGAGCAAATGGGAGCTCACCAACTCCAGCCGGACAGGAAAGGAACCACCATAGGACCAAAGCGGGCACTCTAAATGTGACAGTTGTATGGCTGTGGCAGACTATGGGGCCACTGGCCGTGGCACCAGGATTTATCCTTGCTGCTTGTACTGTTTTTTTTTTTTTTTTTTTTGGAATCCTAGATATAGTGTGGGGGGGGGGGGGTTGGTCCTTTTCTCAAAGCAATGTGTCTTATCCTCTCTGAGGAGTGGATGGGGTGGGGGGTGGAGGAAATGGAAGGATGGGAGGGAGTGGGAACTGGGATTGTTATGTAAAACAAAAAAAGATAGCTTGTTTTCTTTAAAAAAAAAAAGAACAAAAGAAAAGAAATGTGCCACCCAAATCCAGTTGAACTGGGACTGAAAGAACATGGGATCAAACTGGACTCTCTGAATGTGGCTGACAATGGGGGCAGACTGAGAAGTCAATGATAATGGCCCTGGGATTTGTCTCGACTGCAGGTACTGGCTTTTTGGGATCCTAGTCTATTTGGATGCTCACCTTCCTAGGCCTGGATGGAGTGGGGAGGGCCTTGGACTTCCCATGGGGCAGGATACCCTGCCCTCTCTTAGGACTGGAAGGGGAGGGGGGGGGAGAAGCAGGAAGGAAGTGGGAGGAGGGTAGGAAGTAGAAACTTTGATTGGTAGTATTTATAAAGTAATAAAAAATTAGAAAAAAAAGAAATGTGCCACAAGGCCACCATCTTAAAAGTTTTTAAATATGGAAAAGAAAGGGAAAATAATACTAAAAATATAAATTGAAAATCTACAAAAGAGAGAAGTCTGATAGCCCTAATTCCTGCCCTACCGCCACCTTCACCAATAAGCACATGGTATCTAAAATAGAACTTCTGTAAGGTAAATTCTCATAGAGTAAGTTCTGACTATACTCTCTCTTATTTCAGGTCAAGTAAGCCAACTAAAGGAGGTCCCATGGTTTCTCTGGCATGCACAAAACTGTCTTACCATCGCTTATGGTAATATTAGCAAGATCCATAATCTTATCAGGGAGTTCTTGAAGCAGCTTGCATTGCTTAAATCTTGGTTTTTCCCATTGACACTTGCCAGTTTGGATGTTGATGGAACTACAAAAAAATGGAACAGAGAAATAAGAGGCATGAAACAGATTTCTCATTGAAGGGATAGATAAGAGTAGTCTTAAAAGAAATGGTACTAGCTGGGTACAGTGGCTCATGTCTATATTGCCAACACTTGAGATGCTGATAGGATCACCATGAGATCCAGACCAGGCTGGGATACAGGGTAAGACCTTGTCTCAAAATGAAGAATAATTACTACTAACTAATTAATCAACTAAATAAAAGCAAAAGGGGGAGGATTTCTCCATAGCATGCCTTCCTGTGCCCATTCCCAGCTTTTGTGTTTAAATTACACAGATGAATCAGGGAAATGGGAGGCGGTGGCGGGGAAGAGACAGAAATCTTAAATAGATAGATAGATAGATAGATAGATAGATAGATAGATAGATAGATAGATAAATTAATTAACACAGATGGAAATCAAACAGTTAGGAATGGGTCAGGGCAAGAGTCAGATCACCAAAAATCAGTGAAGAGGCTTTGCCCCTCTAGATATGACTCTTTCCCATCTCTTTCCTCTCTTGCCTCTTTTAAGAAAAAAAATCCTGTTAGAATACAGTCTTGTCTCTACATAGTACATGTCTCCAAGTGATTAAGGAGCTATCAACCCTCACCAGTGCCTCATCTACTTCAGGCCACTTCACGTGAGCCAATATACTCACTCAGCATCCCCAGACACTAGGGAGACATTAGATAAACAGGACAGGGGTTTGAACCTCACTAGGAACTTGGAACTGCATGATCTTACACTCTGACTTGTGCAAAATGTGAGAAAAAAAATTGCATAAACAAAACTGAGTCTATCAAAACAACGCACAAGAAGAACTTATTTTCTTTCTTTCATTTGTTCTTCCTTCCTTTATATGTTTGTTGTGGTAGTGGTGAGTTTTGATTTGGGTGGGGCTTTTTGTTGGGGGATTGTTTGTTTTTGTTTTAAACAGGGTCTTACTCTGTAAACCAGGCTGTTCTAGAACTTTCTAAGGAGTGCTAGCTGATCTCAAACTCACAGCAATTCTGTCTCGGCTCTTGGAGTTACATGACTACAAGTACAAAGCACTCATACCTAGTTAAGGAGAACTTTCAACATTTAAAGTGAGCTGAGCCTAGCACAGGAAAGACAGAGACCTCCCTGCTACCACCAGTCAGAGAAAGAGACTCTCTTTCTCTTCAGCTATAGTACATGGTGAAAGGATGGAACCAAGCGATGACAGGAAAGGCAACCTGCTGCCTTGATGACTATGCTACAGATTCGGACTTCATTCCTGAACAAAAAGTCTGCCGTGGTAGCAGGCAGACTTCAGAAAATCATCCTGGCAGCATAGTGAACTGGCAGTGGGGAGTAGCAGCCTGGGAGAAACCATGGAGACCGCTCTAATAGTAGGCAAGAGCTAGCAAAGGGCTTGTACCAAGGAGTGGACTGCAAAGGAGAGGCTCTATGTGAGCTCCAGCTATGGCTACCAAAGCTGCTCGCTTTGTTGACTCGTTAGACGGAAGCAGGAGAGGGGATGATACAGGCAGAGATGTGGCTTTCTATCCGTGCTTTTAAGCCTCGCTTGAAACCTGCTGCCCCTCCATTCTTGCCCATTTAAGTTATTTGGCATACGCCATTAACATTGGAGAGTAAGAAAAGAAGGTTGATGATTTTAAAAGGGAAATGATAACCCGAACAATAGAAGAGTGATGGGGTAAATTATGATGGCCCATCAATGGGAGAGCAGCTGAGACTGCCTTCGAAATGATCATTAAAAAGATAAATGCAAAGCATGGAAATGTTTGATAAACTATTGAATGAAAGGGTAAATTACATTATTGGTATGAAAACCATGGTAACCACTACAGAAAACTTAAAGGCATACAGAGAAGGGCCAGATTTGAGGGCTGGGGGTGGGAGAGAGGCACCACAAACGCTTGCCAGCCTAAACCTGGCTATGTTAAGGTGGTGGGATTGTGGGGGAGTTTTCTATTTTGTCCTCTTGAAATTTGTATTAGGCATGCATGTTTGACTCTAAAAGATGAGAGAAGGAAAAAGAATTGGCAGTAGGGATGAAAGAGAGGGACTTAAAAAAAAAAAAGGACACGGAAACACCCCCCAAATGCAGCAGACCTTGGTGCATGTAAACTCGGATTTGGAACTTCACGGATACATACCAGATTCTTGTGGCGTTCCCATTCTCATTTTTAATGCACCTTACTTGGGCTGTCTCCGTAGGGTCAGTTAATGGCCACTTATATGTCCCTTTGTATTTCGAAGGCGTTTCATCTGTTTCGCATTTTCCTGGCTCTACAAAGAAAAATGTATGCACCATTTTCAAGGGCAAAAGGCACTTAAAAGTATGGTGAACATACATTATGGCCCATCATTATTACCCTGCATGTGACCATTAGCAGATACAAGAGGACCGTTTCAATCAGGACATACAAACTAAGCTTCATGGAAACCAGTTTTAAGGTCAGCCTTTGTTTAAATGAGCCTTTTTTTTTTTTTCAGGGCAACCTCAAGTTTAGTCCTTTTCATTAGACCCATTGATGGGGGTGGGGTTGCTCTTTCCCATTTTCAAAAGTTCTTTGACAATTTCATACATGTATATTATGCAGTTTGGAAATTGATGTTTAAAGTGCTAGATATGCATTGGAGAAAAAAATCAAAGCAGAAAAGTGGTACTAACGTAACACATCTGGAGACCCTGTCTGCTGATTTTCTTTCAAAGTATGCACTGTTATTGTTCTGCTATGTAAACACGGGAGGCTGGGCACAGACATCTCTTCCCTATGGTAGTCATCCCCTTCCTAACGGTCTCAGGGCCATTTGGTTTCACTAAAATCAGTATGCCTACCATGACCAATACACCCAGGGCCATGATGTCTCTGCTAACAGTGCTGAAAGGTAAGACTAACTCTGCCATGGAAGGCTGCTAAGCCACACACTTACTTTCAGGCTTTGTCATGTTAAGGCAGATGTGGTCTAGGCTGTCTACGTAAAAGTCCCCAGTCCTTACAGAGTGCCTACTGCATCCATGTTCCTAACTCCAGAAACTTTCTCTTAGATGGTGACAGAGTGACCCAGCCAGATCTGTCCAACCTTCTTTATGAACAAGAAAAGAAACACCTCCTTCTCACTTCCAGTACACACTGATTAGTGCCATTTACATGGTGGGCTCTGACGGTGACCTCTGCCTTCAACCAACTCTAACCCTGTGTAGCCACAAGCCTCTGCTATTTAATTAGCGTGCTTTCAGGGACAGTCTGTTCTAATGCATCTGTGTTAACTCAAAGTTTTTACAGCCGTCTACTGGGGGAAAGGGACAAAGCTGGCAGCAATGGAAAGGAGGAGGTAGAGTGGCCCGGTAGCCTTTCCCTTTTACCACTGAAGCTTTCCTAATTAGAGAAGAAAACGCCTATGAGGGAAATCTGGGACAGTGCTCAGATCATTTCCTAAGATGAATAGGTTGGCTGAATCAGTCAATAAATTAGCAGTAATCTATAGGGCATGTATTGTGTGTAATGATGAAGCCCCCCGCCCCCCATGTTTCCAGATTTTTGTAGCAGAGAGGCAATTCTCTCATACTGCTCATAGACCGGCCAATGCTGATAGTCACAGCTGACCAAAAGTCCCTTGGAAAGTCTCTGTTATTCATTTATATGCTCTTAAATGTAAAAGAATCATCAGGACATGTGGGCATAAATTTATGTGGAAAGATGACTTCCCAGCTGGGCATAGTGACTCATACCTATAAGCCTTAGAAGGCAGAGGCTGAGATAGGAGGGTTTTGGTGAGTTAAAGACTTACTTGGTCTATATAGTGAGTTCCCAACCACCCTGGGCTACAGAGGGAGACCTTGTCTATAGATAGATAGATAGATAGATAGATAGATAGATAGATAGATAGATTGATTGATTGATTGATGGAGGAAGGTCATTGGTTAAAAAATAAAGAAACTGCTTGGCCCTCATGGGTTAAAACATAGGTGGGTGGAGTAAACAAAACAGAATGCTGGGAGGAAGAGGAAGTGAGGTAAGACGCCTCAGACAGAAACCATGCAGCTCCTCTCAGAGGCAGACACGGTGAAGCAAGCCGCCAGGTCAGACATGCTGAATCTTTCCCGGTAAGACCGGTTCTACACAGTTTATTAGAGATGGGTTGATGGGGATATCAGAATTAGCCAGTAAGGGCTAGAGCTAATGGGCCAAGCAGTGTTTAAATAAATACAGTTTGTGTGTTGTTATTTTGGGGCATAAGCTAGCCAGGCGCCGGGAACCGGGCTGTGGGAAGAGGCCTGCAGCTCCTACTACAGATAGATAGATAGATAGATAGATAGATAGATAGATAGATAGATAGATACATACATACATACATACATACATACATAGGCCTTTTCTTTCCTTTGAACTTAGCACCCTTACAGTATATTTATTATGAGTTTTATAATAAGAAAAGTGCATTCATACTGAAATACCCTGCCAAAAGAATTACCTAGCTTTTCCACTACAACACGGTCAGACTTTACCAGCAGAGTCAATTGATCTTGTATGAAGTTTGCATGTGTGAGGTTCCCGTATATCTTCATTTGGATTCTGCTGATCAGTTCTGCTGGTTCCAAAGAGGAATTGGCTTTTATAATGACCCAACAGGCACAACTACAAACAAGGCAAAAATGAAACACGACAGTCAGGTCACCAGAGTGCAAGTTGACTAATGCTGCTGAGATTCTATAGAGCTGCCCTCATTGGTAGTCAAGAAATATTAAATATTGTATAGCCACTAAATGATAGGCCTTGAGAAATGATGCAAGACAGTACAAGGAAGTATTCTAATAAATTTTCTTGCATCCATCCAAAAAGAACAACTCAAAGCCTATTTTCAAAAGAACGGTGTACAACATTTATATTAGGTTGAAATTGCCTAGCCAGGAGATTTCTCTAGGAGTTTGTAATAATTAAGAGGGAAGGCAGAGTACTCAGGAGTTATTATTTCAGAGAAAACCTTTTATCATTCTGGCCCTTCAATTTATCCATCATTACTGCAATAAGGCAAATAGGCACATGTCCAATTAGTCGATATAGAAGTGTTCTGCTGAAGGCTTAACCCTATAAAAGACTAATAAGGTTGGTAATGATAGCTAACTTTTGAGGAGTTCTTGCTTCACATGTTTTGATTCATTTAATTTTCACAAAAACCTTCCAAGATAGTGATGTCATGATTCCCATTCTACAGATGAAAGAACTGAGGTTTAGGGAGATATCATTTCCTGCAAAATTTACCAAGCCTTTTTATTCACAAAAAGATAATAAAGAATAGAGCAGGCCTTGACCTCAATCTCTACAATAAGGTCTTTAAATATTTTAGGTTAATCTAGTATTCTACTGGGGAGAATATTTCAGACTCAAAACTTGCCTATATTTTTTTATTTCTATTTTTGTATATAGCTTTTGATGAACATATTCACTGAGCTTCCTAACAATTGTTGGAAATTAGATGCCCTGGCCTTTATGTCAAGTTTCGCCATATGGCAAATCAAAAGAATTCCTATCCTTTCCCTGACCTAGAAGTAGTGGATTAGACTCTGCTCACCCTATCACTTCCGATTAGAGCCCATCTCTTCTCTAAGTTCTCTATAAAGAGGACTCCACTGTTTGAACCTCTCCTCCTCACTTGTAGTTGACTCTCAATCCAGCACCTTGGACATATCAACAATCTATTCATGACCCTTCTTTCACTCTATGCCCTTCATGGTGTGTATCAAAAGACAAGCAATAGCCATTGTCCCAAGAGGATCTGGCCCATGAGTGTGTACTATCTGAAGTGTTTCCCATGGGGTTCTCATTGTTTTCTCAGTATGTCATTGACTTTATTGACCATGATAAACATTTTATTTCCCCAACCCCAACTTACAGCTACTTTGAACCCCATTTCCTCTTCCATACAAAGAGGCAGCTAAGGCTATGCTATGACCCATGAAAATAACTTAGCCCCATGAATGTGGAAACCTAACTGGAGCATCTGTGAAATAGCTACCAGGTACTTTACTCTCCCTTTGACAATGCTGACCAAAAAAAAATGCTGCACATTGCACACACAGAGTTAGAAGGAAGGCGAATCAGAACTGAATGTACCGGCTATGAATAAACATATCACTTGCCTGTATGGTACATGAAAAATTGTGGCCATTCCTTGCCCATTTTTCTGTTCCAACTGATAGGAAAAAAAGATAATATAGTCACTAAAGTCTTAGAACAAACATCAAATTTAAACAGAGGGCTTATCATTAACAAGAAAATGAGAATTATTCTTTACATTCACATAACCAATGCCTTCTTCAAATATCCCTTAAGCAGAACACTAATGTGTTTAGCCTTCAAATTAAGCCTGAAGAGCAGACCATACAAGGACTGTCACCCCACTTTCTCGATGAAACAGCTGACTCTCAGGAATGGTAATCATCTACTCAGCATCCCAGTCTGGATACTGACATGGTGCTGATGACAAACATAAAACGTTTTATCATTCTAAGCCCAGCTAGCACTTAACAGATACTACTGAGTTCTGTCCATCTAATAGATAAGGAAATGGAGGCACAGAGAGGTTGGTTCACTTGCCCCAGGTCCCACAGTCAGAATGTGAAGGAACTAGGAGCTTTGGCAGATTACCACCTGAGAGCATTTACACACAGTATTTACAGAAATTTTAGTTATATTGTGTTAGCTGTGTGTTGCACTTTTAAAATTTTGACAGCTGTTTGTAGCAAGTATTTTAAAGGATGGCAGATGACTTAGAATGAACTATTGGATTTACTGTATTCTATATAGTCAAAATATTTATGTCATATTTAAATGCCTTAAAAGCTGTGTGGTTTCTAACCACTTTGGAGTGTGCCACTGCACAGTTCTGAGGAACTGAAATAAGTTCTGGAATTTGGGTCAAAAAAGATGAGAGCTCGTTTGCTGCGCTCTAACGACAAATACAGAAAGGAGGGATTTAGATTTCTTAGTCGAATTGTGGACTTACAAACAATTGCATCTTGGGAGAATAATACTTTTCTGTGAGATGTCCACAATCAAGAAAATATGTTACCATTTATGATCCCTAAGTCTTTTCACACACTCTGCCCACAAAATCTTTTAATTGCTGCTGCGTGGTCAGTTCAGAGTTACTTACTTATGGCTAATCATTTTCAGAATGGGTCACAAGTCAGTTCATTTAGAAAAATTACTTACAATATGTCTGTACATGGCCACCTCTTCTTCAGAAGTCTTTCTGTTAAAGCATCACAAAATCATAGGAAAATGAAATGTAACACCAAATACATGGATTGCAAGATAAGGTTAACAACAGGTCTGAGGCAGCAGAATTCCAATCGTGCTGGGGCTCCAAGGGGACCCTTGAAATGAGCTTGATCATTATTTGCACACTAAAGTGGTGGTAAGACTTTTACTCAGCAACAGTGCATTAAAAATGCATATGCAATGGTGGGAATTACTCAAATATCTATGCAATCATTAAAATGAATAAGCTAAGCTGAGAGTGGTAGTACAGGCATTTAATTACACTACCCCTGATAAGAGTAAGTAAATCTCTATGAGTCTGAGGCCAGCCTGAGTCTATATAGCAAGTTCCAGAACAGCCAGAGCTATACAACAAGACCCTGGCTCAAAAAAAAAAAAAAAAGAAAGAAAGAAAAGAAAAGAGAACAACCTAGCTTTTGTATTATGACATAGAAGATGTGCATGATTTATTATGAAACAAGAAAAGAAAGTTCGTAAACAGTACAAGGAGTTGGAACTCTTTTACTAAATACATTAAAAAGAGCTATAGGAATAAATGATATTAGATGTCCACAAATATTCTTCAAGGGGTGGGAAAATGTGGGTTTTATAGATTTTCAATATCCAAGTCATAGATTTCTATACATTATTTCTACATAGATTTTACAATGGTAACATCACTTTTACATTGAATAAAATCACCATGTGACTTTTAAAACAATATTGAAGACTCCAAATACCTCCTATTTGCTTTCAATTTTTTTTTTGGGGGGGGGGAGAGTGTTGAATTTGTGTGTCTAGTCAAAATTTTTATGTTGAAGTCTAATGAGGTGGTATTAAATGATGAGTTCTTTGGGAGGTAATAGTTAATGAGGGTGGAGCCCCCATGAACAGCATTTGTGAACTAGCAAACATTTTAAGTAAAGACAGAAGTGCTTCCTGTCTGTGTTCCCTAGCATGTGAAGACTCAAGAAGGTCCTTCCTCAGGACCCAACCACACTAAAAAGTGTGAGGAAAACAGCTTTTGTGGCTAAAACTTACCAGTCTGTGGTAAGTATTACTATTGAAGTCTACACTAAGGCAATCGCCTATGATAACCTGCACTTATAAATAAACCTTCATAAATCTATTTTATTTGAACACATAAGAGAAGCCAAAGAGCCAACATATTGAAAGTAGGCAGTCACACGGAGGGACAGCTACATGTGGCAATGTTCTGAGGTGGCACCTAGTGAGAGGTGTCTCAGTCTAGGATCAGAAGCTTCATGGATGGGTAGAAGCCTTTCTCATGTGTGCTGTGGGATAATGTTCTTATATACTGTAAAGATTTGTCACTATAATTTGTTTAATAAAATGCTGATTGGCCAGTAGCCTGGAAGGAAGTATAGGTGGGGTGACCAAAATAGGAGAATTCTGGGAAGAGGAAAGGCAGTCAGTTGTCAGCCAGTCACAGAGGAAGCAAGATGAGAATGCCTTTCTGAGAAAAGGTACCAAGCCACATGGCTGGACATAGATAAGAATTATAAGTTAATTAAAGTTATAAGGGCTAGTTAATAATAAGCCTGAGCTAATAGGCCAAACAGTTTAATATTAATTAAGCCTCTATGTATTTATTTGGGACTGAATGGCTACAGAACCAGGCAGGACAGAAACTTCCATCAACACATGTGAGTGTATTTTCACTCACCTGAAACTAGATTTGTTATACTGAGAATAGAATGTTGCAAAATGAATCTCTGATTTCCCTGTTTTCCTCTCTGAATTGTTTTGTTTTGTTTTATTTTGTTCTTCCATTGGTTTTACAACCTACAGTGAGACAAATGTGTTCTTCACTCCTAGATAACAACAAAGGAAACTCACAGGCCCAGGTGGTCCCTCAATTTCACTTCAACTCACAAAAGATGCCATTTACATACCTGCTTATGATTTGAATAGTCAAGTTAGCAAGAGAAAATTCACTGTTTTGAAGCATATAATTCAGCTGTAAAATCAAAAATCATAAAAAAAGGAGAAGGTCAGTTTTTGTATGGCAACTCTTCCGTTTTAAGTCAAGGAAGTCACTTGGGACAATGTGAGCTGCAGTAATCATTTCAATCATTTCAGTGAACCCAACGTTCCCAAACTTGCTCCAGATTTCATTTAACATTTGTACACACTGTTGGGAGCTAAGGGGCCCCCCAACCTATCCTCAAGTTAGAAACCCTAATCAGCAATCTGATCATATTCATTTATAAAGCCATTAGGGAGCCCAAATTCAATAAAAACTGTTATCCTTATAAGAAAACAAAGAGAAAGCAGAGGTGTATCACACAAAAGAAACACCATTTGAAGGCATAGTAAATAGGCCAAACTGAGAAATCTCACCCAAATGTAACCCTCCCAGCCCTGTTGTCTTAAGCTTCTCTACCCAACCCTGACTACTTACTGCCCAGAACTGGGAGATTACAAATGGCTGTTCTAAAGCCATTCGGTTGGTGTATTTTTGTGAGACAGCCTGAACACTCTGAAACACTCACTGTTTTTGAGCACTTTAGAATTGGGTCATACACACTTGAACATGAGTGCTAATGGAGGACAGGAAAACCAGTATGATCATTCACTACTGGGCCTAAGGTGCACACTGGTGTTGTTACTTATCTGAAGACCATTTTAAGATAACCTTTAAAATGTAAAATTTTCATGATTTTTGATCCAATGATTAAAAACTTTAAAGTTAATCCTATAAAAATATTCAAAGATCTCTAAAATGATTGAAGGAGTATTTTTGGAACTGTTTAAAATAGAGAAAATATATAAGCAACCTAAATGCCTACCAACAGACATCTAGATTTGAAAGTGAAATGAAAACTTCTGTTACATACATATAGTAAAATCTTATGTGTCTGCTAAACTGTATAAGCATAGCTATACCCACTACCACAAATATGCTCAGAGACACATAGTAAACCACGATTGGTTTTATCACTGGTAAGATGTTTGCCTTGATGTGGGAGTGATTTCTTATTAATAAAGAAACTGCCTAGGCCCATTTGATAGGCCAACCCTTAGGTAGGTGGAGAAAACAGAACAGAATGCTGGGAGAAAGAAGCTGAGTCAGAGAGTCGCCATGATTCTCCCACTCCAGACAGATGCAGGTTAAGATCTTTCCTGGTAAGCCAACTCGTGGAGCTACACAGATTATTAGAAATGGGTGAGATCAATATGTAAGAGCTAGCCAATAAGAAACTGGAACTAGCCAGGCCAGGCAGTGTTTAAAAGAATACAGTTTCCGTGTAATTATTTCGGGCATAAGCTAGCCATGCGGGCGGCCAGGTGCCGGGGACACAGCCCCGTCACTCCTATCACTACATTGCCTAGTCTGTACAAGGATTTGGGTTTGCCCCCCAGAATTAAGAAGAAATCCCCAGGTAACCAGCAAGGTAAAGAGTGGCATAATTAGTATACCAATTCTTTTTCTGTAACTGTATAGAAAAATCTTCCAAAATATATCTTAATTTATTAAGAGGAGCAGTAGAGGACAGGTGTCGTCTGTTTTAGGTGTTTTCATATGAACTTCAATTGCAGAGTATGCATCAGTTAGTTTTATTATCAAAAAATGTAAGGACAAGTAAAATTTTCACTGTGCTGTAGACGAACAAAAAATAAAGTACAGAAAATAGAGCTACATAAACACTATGCCATAGACTTGGTCGTCAGTACTCTATTTCCCCTAACTAGAAAAATTTGGCAGTGACTCAGAATTTGTGTCTGTGGAGGAAAATGTACAGATCTCAACAAATGAAAATAACATCTCATAAAAGCTTTCAACACTGCTACTATGAAAGGGATTGCATACATCTTCAGAGTGTTGCCTGCAGAGTAAGTACATATGCAGTGAAAACTATCTGAACTGATTATCTGTGAAATGGATTATCAGTAGAAAAGGGAGGCTACTTTCAATCTACCTGGCCTTGGTCATATGTATTCAATAAGTACCATAAATATTTAAAACAGCATTTTACCCAATCTTTTGTAAAGTCATGTATAGCAGTGGTAAGAAGGACTCTTGACTCTTCATCAAACACAGAGAAGGTAATTTTGATATTGTAGAAGGAAACTGTAATAAAAATAAACAGATTGATTTTAGCTACTTACGTAAAGAAATCTGATTTCTCAAAATTTGAGAAGTGCTCTCCATTGTATAGCAAACAAAACAATTTATTTTCATTCCTAAATTTTGCGTAGTTTAACACCAAGAATTGGCATTTGAGGTTGCATAACTAAGAACAAAATATGCAAGGTACTACCATCCCATCTTTGCTTTGATGATGTGGCCATTCCCATGGGTCTCTATGAAGTTTCTATACAGACTTGCTGCAAATCCCCTAAAATTCCCTACTTTTATTGGCCAACTGATTTCTAGCTCATTCAACAGCCACTCTACATGCTGTGTCTTAAGATTATTTGTTCTAAGAAAATAATTATTTTCTCCCCACTGCTTTCCTTCCTACTTCAGAGTTTTCTTTCTTTATGTTCCTCCTGATCTTATATTTTTATATCTTTATTTGAGAATCTTAAAAGTTATTGGCCCAAGCCAAGGAAATGGCTCAGCAAATAAAAGCACTTGCCACCTAGGTTTGATGACATATTGACCTGAGTTTGATTCTCGGGACCCAGATGGTGGAAAGAGAGAACTGGCTTCCACAGGTTATCCAATTTCCTCTGCAAGCACACAGTGATACACATGTCCCCACGTGCATACATAAAATAAACAAGTAGGGGCTAGAGAAATGAATCGGCAGTTAAGAGCATTTGCTGCTTCCGCAGAGGGCCTGTGTTTAGTTCCCAGACCCACATGGTGACTCGCAACCACCTGTAACTCTGTTTCCAGGGGACTCAACACCTTTTTCTGGTCTCTTTGGGCACCAGGCATACATGCGGTGAAGATGCACACATACAAGCAAAATACTCCTACCTATAAAATAATATAAAAATAATAAAAATGAAATAAATTAAGCAAATGGTTTAAAAGATGCAGAACTGTTAATATTTGAACAAAATGAAAGTCGAATACTCCCTAAGCATTTCTAGTCAGCTAAATGTAGGGATTAGAGAGGGTTCAGACCTACACAGGAGGAATTCAAGAACCAAGACACAATGATACAATTTTGGGTTTTGTGTGCATGTGCTGTTTTGGTTTTTGTTGTTGTTTACGGTGATGATGGTGGTGGTGGTGTGTATGTGTGTGTGTGTGTGTGTGTGCACGCATATGTGTGTGTGTGTAATTTCTGTTGTGTGGAAAACATCATCAAACCTAAAGGTATATGATCATTTTTCATTTATTTATTTGTTATATACATTGGTGTTTTGCCTACATGTATGTCTGTGCACCATGTTCATGCCTGGTGCCTCAGGATGCCAGAAGAATGTATCAGATCTCCTGGAATGACAGTTGCAGAGGGTTTTGAGTCTCCACGTGGATGCTGGGAATTGAAGCAGGGTCCTCTGGAAGAGGAGACAGTACTCTTAATAACTGAGCCATCTCTCCATCCCTCCCACCCACAGTATAATGCTTTTACAGGGTAAAGATGATGTTCCTTGTCTGTATTCATATGGGCAGAGTCACACTCAGGACATCAAGAACAAGACAACTGTACAGAATGCTTCAAAATGCCATACTCTGTGAAAAGACCCACTTGTAATATATTTAAGTAGAGACAAGAAAGACAGCTGGAGCGTTCTGTGCCTAGAAAAGGCAATTGTGTGCCAAAGATGTTAAGGGGAAAAGAAACACATACATCCTTCTCTCTCATTTTCTGCCTTCAGAAAACTCGGAGAACAAATGGCCCATTCATTGTTCATGTACTCCGTTAAGGATATGTGAACAAAATACTTGTAAAGATATATGAATAAAATACCTGTAGAAACTGTAGCAATTGGCGAAGTAGATGCTTGTGTAAACAGAAAGGAAAACGTGGAGTCTACCCAAGTTGACTTAAAAGATGAAGAGATTAATGAAGACCCAGTCGATGTAGAAGGGTGTGTCTTCTCAGCAGACATCAGTGGAAATGAGGGCCCTATAGCTGTGGATGTAGTAGATAGGTCGTGACTGCTTACAGAAGGTGATATACTCTTTCTGCTAAAGGACGTGAATTCAGATGCAGTCCTGGAGTTATGAGCCACAGTAGTCCTGGGGGATGATTCAAGGGATGTAGACGTGTGTGGACTTTCACCTTTGGCTTTTGTAGATATGAGCGGAGAAGTCAGAGAGTCAGCAGCGATGATGCCTAGTGTAGCTGGAGGAGTGCTTTGGGTGGGAGTGGTGCTTCCATCTGAAAAGGATACTGTTGGAAAGTTAGGGGATGCTGCTATTGTGTCTGAAACCAAAAACATCGATTCTGCCATTTCTCCTGCAGATGAAGTTAGACGATGCGAAGGATTAGATACAGATGCCAGAGAGCCTGAAGGGAGACTAGATAAAGTCCTAGTCGGTGAGGTAGCCCCGGAAATGACAGCCAATGTGGTAGGGAGAACTGTGGAAGATATTGATATGGAAGTATTCTCAGAAAGCCCAAATGTAGGAAGGCTTTCTGATGTGAAAATCGATGGCATTGTCTCACTATCTCTAGAAACCAGACCAATCTGGGATGTTGATGAAGTCCCAAGAGTAAAGTGAGGGCTTTCTGTTTCCACTCTGTCTGGTGTCATTACACTAGTTGTGAAAACTGGAAGCGGAGCATCTTCTTCACCTCCGGCCGTGTTTCTGGAGGCTGTAGATAGTGACTGGGCAATACCCGGTGTGATTCTTGTTCCCCATGCTGGGACCTCACCCATTTGAGATGTAAGGGGAAACTTGGCCTCAGTGCTATGAGGTGAGTAAAGAAACGATGCCAAAGAAGGTGGAGTTCCAGGGGGTTGGGTCCGTGAAGGGCATAAAGCGGGAGTAACCACACATCCATTGCCACTTGTTAGTTCACTGGTTAGCAAAGTATTCTCTGACGAGGAAGTCATCTTGCCTGTATCACGGGAAAGGTATATCTGTGTGGACTTTACACCTTCTGTAGGTGTAGGGGTGCCTTTAAAGTTAGTCAAAGATGGGGAAACCTGAATATTCGAGGAAGTATAAAAACTATCTGAAGGTGTAGCTGAAAGTCCACTTGCAGGAATGGGCGTTGCAGAATAGGTATTAATGAGCTCTGTCTCTTCACCACTGCTCTCAGGAGATGGGGAACTGTTGGTAATCCCAGGCAACATGTCCAGAGTAGTAGCCGCGTTTTCTTGTGATGGTTGCTGGGTTGTTGAAAGTAACGAAGCAAACATGGTCTTTAGGGTGAAGGAAATGGCTTCAGTATTCCTAGAACTGAGTGGAGAGGAGGAAGTGGCACCTATAACTGAAGTCATTGTCCCAGCCACCATAACAGTTGGAATAGTTTTCATAGATGAAAAATCTAGCTCTGTTGGAAAGGAAACGGGTGCAGTTGTATTCTTGAATGGCACCTCTACTTCTGTTGAATTAGCGAAAGTAGGGGAAACGACTGTGCTTTGTGAAGGAGGTCCAGCATATGATACTGGTGTGGTACCCAATGTCGGTGCATGAGTGGGTTTTTTATGCTTAGGGGAAGGGGAAGACAATGAAGAAGAGAATGCCCAAAGGCTTGTGGGACTGTTAGAAGAAAGCACTGTAGTTGAGAAAACAGAGTTATTAACTGGCACTGATGACTTCTCCGACTTCAGTCCTGAAGTACCTATAGAGACACTTTTCAAATGGCCTGAGTTTGTTGTTCGGGAAGACTTAGTCATTAGTATCGTATGGGTGTCAGAAACCTTTTTAGGGGTGAAGGTAGTAATGCTGAGTGGCAATGAAGACATCTGGTGAATAGGAGTGGACATTCCCGTAGAGGTCTCCCCAGGAAAGTTTATAGGTTTATTTGGAGCAGAAAAGATGGTGGTGCTCCCATCAGGAGTGATCACTGTAAAACTGGTGTCGAGTGGTCCAGGTGTGAGAGGAGAGAAGGATTGAGGGAGAGTCTGTGTGCTTTCAGAAGTGGAAGAAGCAATCCATGTCGACTCAGGTTGTGTCTTTGGTGAACGGAGGTGTGAAAGAACTGTGTTGATGAGCACAGGATGGAATGTTCTAGCTGTCCTGGAAGTTGTAGTGTCTACGGATGAAGTAACCTGGTGACTTGTGTCTGAATGAGTCACAGCAGAGAGACTCTCTATCTTTTCCACAGTCCTAGGAGGATATTCCAAAAGGGCACTTGTCCTTTCTTTATCAGGAGACAAAGACTTGGTTGTTGTCTGAATTTGTGAAGGGAGTGTTGTTTCCTCAAGACTAGTCGACCCTTCTGAAACATGAAGACCTACTATGGTACTTGAGGTCAATGTTTCTGTGGTCTGTGTGCTCCCAGAAGAAGATGTGGTGAAATTCAGAGAAGTTGGATTCCCAGGTGGAATCTCGGAAGGCAAATGTGTTTGGTGGCTGGAGATTTCTGTGGTCTCAGAAAATTCTGTGTCTGACATTTCCCAAGGGAAGGTGCCCTGGGAGTCCAAAATAAAGGAAGTCTTGGATGGGGAAATTTCTGCCACCCTTGTAGTTCTGGGAATTTGCCCCATGGAGGTTTTGGTCTGTTCTTTCTCAGAAGATAACATAGAGGTTGTAGCCGCCAACTGGGTGGAGATGGGTGTGTTTACAATATATGCAGTAGATTTGGTTTCTGCTGAGGTAGTAAGCTTATCGACAAAGGTGCCGAGGGACATGCTCTCACCACCAGTAGATGTCTCTGCAGGTCTAGAAGCCATACCAACATCTCCACTGCTACTTAAAGTATAGGAAGAGCTAAAAACATGTGTGGAATCCTCAACTTGAGATCCAGATGGTGTTGCTACTGATGTAGATGTGGTAGAGTTAGCGTAAGTAGAGGAAACAAGAGTAATGTTCTTAGGGGGAGGTCTTGAGCAGATAAGAGTGTGTACGGATGGACTTATTGAGTCAGCTGAGATAGGGGGGAGGGTGGTTATAGCCTTAGTTATCACAGGAGTGGGAGGTCTCAGTGAGGAAGCTGCCATGGGTGCTGTTGTAAAAGGGACAGTTGTGACTACTGACATCGTAAGAAATGAGTCACTGTGGGTAGGCAAGATATCACTGGCTGTAGAAGCTATTGGGCTCACTGGTGGCACCGCTGCTGTGGTCATTGTCCCTGTTGGCGGAGGAGAGCCAACTGAGAGTGTAGATGTTGTGGCATCCCTGGCCAAAGTAGCAGGTTGAGGCAGGGTAACCTTGGTCTCAGAGAAAAACACCATAGTGCTGGCAGGAGAGGTAACAGCAGAGACGTTAACTGGCAGTGAGAACTTGTGGGTAGTAGGCTGAGGGATTTCTGAGGGATGCGTAGCTGCAGCCTGTGGAGGCAAGCTAGAAGCAGAGAAAGAAACAGCTGTCTTCTGCAAAGAAGTAGTGGAGAAAGTGGCTCCCATTATCCTTGTTGAAGAACCCAGAAGTTCAGGGAGTGTCTGGGTGCTCGGAGAAATGGGCGATGAAGCTGAATTCCTCTCAGATGTCTCTGCAGTCCTGTGTACTGTACAGGTATGGGTTGAGTTAAAGGGTTCTGGTGAACTCTTAAGTGTGCTTTGCATGAGTTTTGTTGAAAGCCAGCTCACTCCCATCCCAGTAGTTGCAGTTTGGTTATCCAATGCAGTAGTTAATTTGTCTATATCTGGAAAGGGGGAAGCAGTGACGGAAGCTGTCACTATTCGGGCTGATTCATCTGTTGCTTCCAGCATTGCTGCAAATGGAGAAACCTCAGCTACTGCTGCTATAGTTGATTTTACTTTAGGATGATGGGAAGTGGTTTCTTTTGCCACAGTGGTATGGAATCTCTGTATTGTCGCAGACATCGGTGGAGGGACCATAGTATCACCCAATGTGCTCATACCATTTGTATATACCTGTGCCATCTTAGAAGTGCTCTTCTCAGTAGAAAAATTTGACTTAATGGAAGTGAGGGTAGATATAGCCACTGATGGAACAACTGTCTCCCTTGGTATTGAGGGAAGTTCATTTGCAGCTACTGTGGGCTTAGAATTGCTTTTCCATAAGAAGGTGGTGAGTTTCGACTCAGGCTGACTAGTTATAGATGTGATTCCAGCAACACTGGAGAAATTACTAAGCCACTGGGATGTTGGTTTGGATAGAACTGTTGTATACCTGGCAGTAGTAGCATCAGAGTTAGTGGTACCCTTGCTGTCTGTCGATGTTTCAAGTAGAGTGATATTAGTAGTCATGGATGAATTGTCTATATTAGCAATATTATCTTGGAATGATGATGTAAGATTTTCATTAGGCATGAATGTAGGTGTACTGGTTGTATTCCTAGAGGTCAACAGTGTCTGATCTGGCTCTGGAGTCCAGGTGGTGAAGAATTGATAGTCAGTTTTCTCAGTTACAGATGTGAGACCTGATTCAGATGAATTATATGTAGATGACTCAGTAGAAATCAAAGTGAGCATGGGCTCATCAGTGGTGGGCATATTCTGGGTGTGGACTAGCCCTTCTATGGTAGAGAATACTGAAGTAGCCAATGGGGGGACAAGTTTGGTTCTGGGAGTAAAGGCTAGATGTGTACTCTCAGTATCAACTGTTGGTACACCCTGAGTTCCAATGACTGGAGAAGATGTAGTGGAAGAAAAGGCCATAGGAGAGGTCTCTTTAGGCATAGGGGTAGATATAGCATCCTCCATTTTGGATGAAGAGACATCTTGGAAATTTCTAGATACTGACTCTGTTTTCGCTGTTCTTAGGGAAGGTGTGGTCTTCATAGGCAACACTGAATGGACTGCGAATGCCATTTCCGCATTAGTTGTTGACAAGGTAGATGTCACATGATTTCCAGAAAAAACAGGATTCATGGGAGCAGCTGTGGAGGTGAGCAGAGACTCTGGAGGGAAGGTTGATGCAATTCCAATGTCAGTAGCAATAGCTGAAGTCTCTTCTAGTGTGGACCAAGGTGCAGGTCTGGAAGCTGGAGATACAAGAAATTCTTGCCCAGATTTAGAGGTAGAGAGTGTAGCAACATCTGTGTGTTTGTGTTTGCACCAAGACGTTGTAGACATGGATGTTGACTCAGTCACCAAGAATAAAGTTGTCTTCCCAACAGCTGACTGGAATTTAGATGTTAAAGTTTCAGGTACAACGGAATTCCTGGTAATTCCAGATGTGTCAAAGAAATCAGCAACTGTAGTTGGATGAAAGGTTTCAGTAGCCATGACCTCCACTATTTTTGTTGTCTTTGTTTTTCCTAAATGTGGGTATTGAGTTACTTTCATGGAGTCAGTAGCAGTAGGAATGGGTGTACTCTGGGTAGGCAGAGGGATGGCTGTTGAAGTAAACATGCCGTCTGAAAATGTAGCAGTCTGAGCCATAGATGTCTTTAAATCTTTTGATACACTCACTGTGGCTAGAGGTGAGGGTATTGTATTAGAATGTGATATAGCTGCATGATTGACTGTAGAGATAGGCATGCTTTCTGGTGACACTATGGATAGATGTACAGTTTTCTGTGCATTTAGCCCAGTAATTTGAGAAGGAGTTGTTAAGTCTATTTGCTGGGAAACAGTTGTACTTCTTTCTTGAATTGTCATATTTTCAGAAACAACTGAAAAATCAGAAAGCATGTGTTACTTTAGCTTCAGCCTTAGAAATTAGAGACAATTCTTTAAGAAAGAGCTCTATAATTTCTTTTCATTTTTAAAGAGAGGTAAGTACCAGAAATAATCGTGTTATTTGATTACTTAATTTTTCTTAAGATGATTTTCTATTTTGTAAATCTCTATCTTTTCATAATACCCTGGATAAATAACTAGTGGAAAGACATTCATTATATAGTATCTGCATAAAAGATATGGGCACTTGTACAAAACTGTACACTGATTGAGGTGATTCACCTTTGCAAAGAGACCTATCGAAACTCATGGAAGAAGAAATCAATAGCCTGATTAGTTCACATCCATTACTGAAACTCAATTGTGGAGTTAAAAATCTTCCCCAAAACTTCAGCTTTGGATTCAGTCAGATGTAGTTTTAAATTCAGGCTTTATAACTTGCTTTATGGCCTTAGTCTACTTCTCTGTGCTTTGGCACCTTCCTCTGTGATATGAGAATTATAATCCTACCTTATAAAACTTACCTGACACTTGTGAGTTAATGTGTGTAAACCACCAAGCTTACTGTCTGGTGCATAGAAGTAATAAAAGAAAAGTTTCTTTGATTTTTGAGTTGATTAAACCTCTTCTTCCTTTTTCCCCACAAAGCAGGGTCTTGCTATGGAGACTAGATTCTTCTCAATTCCTCACCCTTCTGGTTCAAGGAATTACTGGCTCACAGTTTGTAGTAGTGAGAGCGGCGGGACGCTTCCCGCCACCCAGCTCCTGCATGGCTAGCTTTACCCAAAATAATTACACAGAAACTGTATTCTTTTAAACACTGTTTGTCCCATTAGCTCTAGCCTCTTACTGGCTAACTCTCACATCTTGATTAACCCATTTCTAATAATCTGTGTAGCACCACGAAGTGGTGGCTTACCGGAAAGGATCTTAACCTGCATCCATCTTGGAGAGGAGAGCTATAGTGTCTGCTTGACTTAGCTTTCTTTCTCCCAGAATTCTGTTATGTCTACTCCGCCTACCTAATTTTCTGTCCTATCAAAGGCCAAGGCTTTTTATTAACCAATAAACAGATAACCCCCTCCATCAACAGTTCTATGACCAGCTGCCTTGGTCAAATTTCTATCAGTCATTAGAACACTGAAGATTGGATCAAAAAGTTTTGAATCTTGACCATCTATGTTTGTGCATATGAATATACATTTGTAGATTATGCATGACTGTATATGTTGTAAAAAAATCTGCATTATAGATATTATAAACACATGTAATAGGAATTTCAAAGGCTGTGATAAAATAAAGCAAAGTATAATACCTTCTAGCACCCTATCATAGTGTCTATTCGCCCCATATGACTGTGCAATCCTACTGTGAAGACCACAGGAGCACAGTTTATGCGCCCTTTCATGTCAGTTAAACTTCACAAGTATGGTGAATGCCATTAGAAGCCCCAGGAGGAGGAGAAAGCTTTAGGCCATGTTTCCTTCCCTTAGAGAACTCAGACTCTTATTGGAAATTTCATATTATTGAGATATTTTGCTCAGTTGAGTTTTTGCTTGTTTTTTTTTTCTTTTTGTTTTTTGTTTGCTTGGGGTGAGATGAGGTCTCACTATTTAGTTCAGCCCTAAAACTCACTATGTAGTGTAGGCTAGCCTAACTCAGGATCCTCCCATCGTAGCTTTACAAGCACTGGGAAGCTCAGGCACATGCTACCACGCTTGACTTAAAATGTTTTCTTTTTTAAAAGAAAAGATAAAGTAGTATTTTAAACAAAACAGTAAAATGATATGATTTATAATAAAGCCAAAAATGGAATATAATCAGGCTCCATATATCTTCAAAGCATAATAGAAAATTAGTGCAGCAAAACTGGCTTGAAGATGAAGAGATTCTAACTTAGAACAGTGACTCTCAACCCCTTTGAGGGGTCAAATAATCTCTCCACAGGAGTTGTATATCAGTTATCCTGCATACCACCTATTTATGTTAGGATTCATAACAGTAGCAAAATTACAGTTATGAAGTAGCAATGAAAATAACTATGGGTGGGGGTCATCACAACATGAAGTATGCCATTAAAGGGTCCCAGCATTAGGGAGACTAATAACCATTGTCTAAGAAGATGGCCACATTTGAGCAATGATGGGACTTAAGGGGAGAAGACAAAGACATATGGCAGCAAGAGTGGATGGAGGAAAAAGTCAACTCAGCTAGGAGTGAGAGGCAGTATGTATTGATGAAGCATTCAGATGAGACTGGGATCTGAAGGGAAGGTGAAACGCTTTGCGTATGGAACACTTATTATTCCCAAGCCAAGTGCTGTGCCATATGCTATCCTGTTTAACCCACCAAACCACTTTTTGTGGAAAATATTGTAATTATCACCATTTCAAAGTTGAATAAATGGAGCTCCAGAAAGTTCACACAACTAGCTCAAGTTCAACTTGAAAGTTCAAGGTTCCTCGTCTGCTCATGTCCTCTATACCTTCCCTTGAGCAGTCAAGCACGGACAGAGCCAGTGACAAGAGGATGCCTTTCTCCTCCTAAAAGCTCATGATTGCCAACCTCAAATGAGCCTTCCACGCTGCCTCCCACTACTTCTCTCTGTTCAGTTTATGCTCCTATTCTACAATAACCCTTTCAAACATGTCCCATTGTCAGGCACCGCCTCCACATGTTTATCAGATAATCACGCCTCCTTCTTCAAAGGAAAAAGTAATTGAGATCGTCAGACAGAAGTTCAACTGTAATTTAGATCCTGTCATCCGCTGTTTCACAGACTTTGCCTCGCTTTTCCCTAATGAGCCTTTCCCTCCTGGTTTAAAACTTATTCTCCTCTCTTACAATAAAGATGAAAATACCACATCCCTCTTGCCCATAGTCCCCCCTCCCATCACATCTAAAATTCTTTGAAGTCACTCATGCCAGATTGCCTGGACCAAACTTTGTCCCAACCCCTCTTCTCGTTTAACTCCATGGTACTTTCCCACCTAGGCTAGCAACTTACATTAAGAGACAAATGAATCTCTCTCTAGGTCAGATCTCTATTCTGAGCTCCACACTTTTAAGAACCAATCAGTCACTTTGCATTATCTTTTAGCTAGTTCATTAATACCTCAGACTGAACACACCCTAACTTGAACACATTAGCTTCTCTCCATGTTGGGTCTTCTAGTATTCCTTTACTGAGTAGTCCATTCAGTTATGCCAACCCATCCTTCTCCAGGTGCCTCTTCCATAGTCTCCCTCCCTTGCTGTAACAAACCCATCACCTTGTCCTAGAGATCAACCCACTAAATATCCCTTGACCCCATTAATTTCTTTCACTCTCCATTGCTTACCTCCCAACAGGTCCTACCCTCTTTTGGTTTGTTTTTCTATTACTTTTGAGATTATACTATAATTGTTTCTCCCTTCCCTTTATTCCTTCCCAAACGTCCCATATAACCCCCCTTTCTCTATTTCAAATTCATGGCCTCTTTTTCACTAATTGTTTATATATACATATATATGTCTGTGTCTATGTATGTACTATGTATGTATGTATGTATGTATATGTATTCCCAAATATAGTCTGCTCCATCTGTATAACATTACTTGTACATATGTTTTCTTTTTATTTTAAATTTTTTATTCATTTTACATATCAACCACAGTTCCCTCTCCCTCCCCTCCTTTTGCTCCTCCCACCTGATCTCCAACCCATTTCCTATCTGGTCCTCCAAAAGAGTAAGGCCTCCCCCATGGTGAGTCAACAAAGCCTGGCACATTTAGTTGAGGCAGGACCAAGCCCCTCTCCCTGCATCAAGGCTGAGCAAAGTATCCCACCATATGGAATGGGGTCCAAAAAGCCAGCTCACACACCAGGGATGGATCCTTGTCCCACTGCCAGAGGCCCCCTCAAACATTCCAGTATGCAGTATGTATGTTTCCAGGGATGACCACTTGTTGGGTAACCAATTGGTGTGCTCTTCCCTAGTGAGTTTCTCCCACTCTCGGCGCTCCCCAGCTACCTGTAAAGTCTCTGCCAAGTATGCTTGGATGCCTCCCAATCCATCTCAGATGCAACAAATACGAACATTTGAAAATGTAAATCAGATTGAGTCTCACACAATTCTCTCTCTCTCTCTTCTTTTCTCTCTCTCTTTCTCTCTCTCTCACTGGCTAGTGTAAATTTAGGCTAGGTCCTACCCTTTTTATGAGCCTCCCCCCTACCAACTCAGTGTTTAACGTTTAATTACACCAGAAGAGCTTTGCTACCACTAATTGCAGTTTCCCCCATAGTTCCTCATGTCAGTAGCACCTATCCAGCCTTCAGGCATCTACTCATGTATCACTCCTTCTGAGAAGCCTCCCTTCCCAAAGGCCCATGATGAGCTCATCAAGGACTATTGCACTACCACATCCCTGCTCTTTAGAGCATTTACCACAGCTGGAGTTTTACATGTGGTACTACATGCCTGCCTTCCTCAGTAAGACTTAAGGATATAAATATAGCCTTTAACTTCTTGCCATTTTAACTAAGTTTCTAGTGAGTGCCTAGCCCATGATAGATGTTCAGGACAAAAGTTTTGGCTTAGTGAATAAGTTGAAAAGATGAGGTCAAAATAATATGAAGATCCCTACGCCTCCAGCTACCGGAGAGGAATTGCTGGCATTGCGCGGTAACAAAGGAGAGGAAGAGACAAAGAAGACAGAGGACCCTCAGAGGTCACACATTTTGCTTTTGGGAAAAATCACAGAGGATGGATGATGCTCACTGGAATAGGAAAATATCCTGCTAGACCTGGATATGTGTAACTTAAGGTGAGGACAGAACATCCGAGGGAAAATGGCACTCAGTAAAAGTCACAAGTGAGTCACAATCTTTCTTCAATTCAAATCTCTCAAAATAAAATTGCGCATATTTATCTTAGAGAAATTGGTATTTTGAATTTACCTGCCTGAGAAGCATATTATCTATGATGTAGAAATAATTATGGCAGTAGACAACTACTGGCTTATGACACAGCCTTGATTACAATTAATTCTCTTTGCATATACAGAAAATCTAAAGTCTGTATAGGATGCTTTTAAGATTTTGTGGCCATGTGAAAGGAAAAAGCTAACAGTCAGAAGTCTTCAATCAACTATATAGATGAGTTCATTAAAGTGCATGAATGAATAAAGGAGGAAAATCAAAGCTGTAGAAGAAGTCCATCTTGCTTTAAGGCAGTGAAAACATTGTTGTCCCTACCAGAGTTCCATTCTCTTAGGCCTTGCCAGGAAGCCATTTTGTTTCTTTAGTACACAATTCATTTTAAGATTTCTGCTTTGAAATTTGACAGTGAACATAAGTGAAAAGAGTGGCAAGATTTGGGGTTTCTCGTTTTACAACTATTTCTTCTCGGCTAATTGGATTTGCAATCCTCTGCCTAAGACCTCACTTCTAACACACATGAGGAGAGTGGTCACACTGAGCTGAAATTGCTCTTGGACATGCTAACTACTGGTATTAAATAGTTTACGACTCCTACTCCTTTAGTAGCTGAGCTGCAGTCAGGTTTTGGGGTTTTTGTTTTTTGTATTTTGGGGGTAACCTTAAATATCACATACACACAAAAAGCCCGTCACCTGCTCAGATGCAGCATTCAGAACACTATTAGAATAATCTGTAGAAATATGTAACAGGAAGCATTTTTTATTTTTATCAAGCAGAGAGCACTCTGAAATAATTTCATCAGAATGAGCTGAGCCACAGATATAACTAGTCTCGGTTTGTTTTTTTTTTTTCCAGTAAGTCTATCAAAAAGGAAACTAAGATTTAGAAAAAGCTTTAGAAAAAGAAGGCCACGTGTGGCAGTCTGCCTTTAACAACAGTACTCCAGAGAGGCAGATGAACTCGGAATTCAAGGCCAGTCTGGACTGTAAAGTGAGTTCCAAGACAGTCGTGGCTACATAGAGACACCCTGTTTCAAAAAATAAAATTAAACCAAGATTTAAAAAAAAAGCAAATGAGTTGAACAAAATTGCAAGCAGGCCGACTTTTAAATACCGGAGATGGCTTAAGAAACAATGTATCTTTTGTTGATCCATGTTAACCTGAAGCTTGGGTTTGTATATTTCAGAAAACGTTCCATTGAATCTTTCAGATGCAAAGACTTCTCTTATTTTTTCTCTATAAAATTATTATTACTAAAGATTCAAATCTTCATTCATTGAAAATCACAGAAATATTGAGTTGTTTGTTTATTTTGGTATATAGGTCTTTTTAATGTTCTTTGAGTATTCTAGATATTAACTCTGTCAAGTGTATAATAAAGATTTTCTCCCAATCTACAAGTTATCTTATCTTGACTGTTTCCTTTGCTTTGCAAAACCTCTTAATTTGTCAATTCTTAATCATATTTTCTGAGCTATTGGAGTCCTTCTCAGAGAGATACCTTACACCTCGTATCTTGAAGCATCTTCACCAGGCTTTCCTTTAGCAACCAATAAGCACACAAGAACCTCTTTGGGAAAAAGCAAATTAAAACCACGGATTTTATCTCACCCCAGTCTTAATTTCCATCATTAATAAGACAAGTATCAATCAATGTTGGCAAGGGTATGGAGGAAAGGGAACACTCACAGACTGTTGGTTAAAATACCCGCTGGTCCAGGCACTATGAAAATAAGTATGGAGCAATGGAAGTTCCTCAAAAAATTAAATATGCAACTACCATATAACCCAGCAATGCCATGCCTAGGTATATACCCGAAAGACTCTGAGTCAGCATACCACAGACATTCCTGCACATCTACATTTATCACAGCATTATTTGAAAAAGCAAACATCAGCTTGGGTGCCTGTCAAGTGATGAATGGATAAAGAAAATATCATATATATGTATACATATATTATACACATATATTATATATTATTATATATTATATACATATATTATGTGTATATATATACATAATGGAGTTCTAGTCAGCCATAAAGAACAATTGTGTCCTTTGCTGATAAATAAATGCAACCAGAGGTCATCACATTAAGTAAAATAAGAAAGACAAATATCACATATTTTCTCTCAATTGTGGGTCCTAAAATTATTTATAGATACAAAAAATTACATACATATGTACATATATGATAAAAGATGGAGAGAGATTGGGAGAAGGAAGGAGACTATAGGAAGAGAGAAACAGGAAGGAGGAACTTGCACCCCTAAATGCATGAACCCCAAATACTTCAAATGCAAGAGAAAGAGATGCAAAGACTACTCAATATAACCAAGAAAAAACAAACTTGATACTAAAAAGCTAAGTTCTACAAATGCTGAACAGCAATCATCCAAATAGCTTCCAAGATACGCATCTCAATGGAAGACATCCTACTGCTAAACTTAAACATTACAGTGAACTTGCTAGTCCAGAAATTGAAAACCAATGGGGATCTCAAATTACAGACATTCCCTGGAACAATATCCACCTTAAATTTGCTCATATCTCAGAAAGAAACCAATCTTTAAAATAGGAATCTGTTGTAAGAATGGGGGATTGATATGGCAGTCATTCTGGGGAGAAAACTTTGCATCAAAAGATTCAACGGGAGATTTTTCTGAAATACACAAACGCAAGCTTCCATGGTTGAAATAGAGCAATATAAGCTGCACTATTTCCCAGGCAGTCTCTGGCTTTCAAACGCTAAGTCTAGCAATCCATGACAACGAAGCAACAAACGTGTTGACGCTCATTAGTGTGCAATGGAAGCTGATTGTGAACATAAACTGCTTCGATAATTTTTTCATTGGGGCTCCTCATCCACGTGCACTTTGGGTTTTAGCAAATTGAGCACTGCAGACTTTCTCCAGCCCCATCATTTTGGACAAGTTCAATTCGCTGCACTTCTGCTTCATCAGTCCCTTTTCTCCATGTGGTAAAGATTTTTTTTCTTATGGTCTCTAAATGCTATACTTATCTCCATTGAATATAATGACTGGCCTACTCAGAAATACAATTTTGCAAGTGATTGAGGCAGCTACAATGCTAACCATGTCAGCGCTATCATTTTGTTATATGCTATCTGTCCACACACACACACACACACACACACACGTGCGCGCTTCTACTGCCTGAGAACTGGTGTTAAAAAGAAAGCACGTTTCTCAACAGAACAAGATGGCACAAACCCACTTTCTCCTGCAGCACCTCACCACTAAGTACAACTACAAGTCGGGGAAGTGGTACAGGACAGTGGTTCTCAACCTGTGGGTCACAACTCCTTTAGGGTTAGAACAACCCTTTGACGGAAGTCATATATCAGATATCCTGCCTATCAGGTATTTATATTACAATTTATAACAGTAACCAAATTGCAGTTATAAAGTAACAATGAAGATAATTTTATGGTTGGGGTCACCACATCATGAGGAACTGTCTTAAAGGGTCTCAGCATCAGGAAGGTTGAGATTTGCTGGTAAGGGAACATAAAACTATGACAGGAATTATAAAGAATCTTGGCCAAGACTCAAGAAAGTAAGCTGCATTAATACTTACCACTTCACCACCCAGGCAAGTAGTTGGGCTTTTTTTTTCCCCTTGGTGTTGTTAAAAACTCACTTTTATGATATTTTAAACAGATAATGCAGCCATGCGGTTCAAACAAATTTTTTAAATTGGCAATCAATTTGATCCCATCTGCTTTTCCATCTCCCAAGTCAGCTGACTCCCAGAAGAGCCTCTATTTTAATTCTTTTATTTAAAATCTTAAATTTTGTTTTTTTTATTATTAAAGTAGATGGTTTTCTCCTTTCTATTTTTATTTTCTCTTTTCATAGCACAACTGAAAAGTGCCTTTTAACCCCACTTCTCCCCCCAAAAAAAACCTATTTCTTTTTTAGGAAAGCAGGGAAAGTCTCTTGCATGCAGCTAGAAAGCCCTGTCACGCAACAGATAAAAGAGCCCCTCTGCTTGTATCTGCCTGGTCATGTCATTCCGGGTACCATCAGGGAACAAGCAAGAGGCCTCATTATTGAAGGCTCAGGCATCATGGACCTGTGACCTTCCATTTGTGGCCTCATTCCAGAAATATGTCCCATGGGCATCATCCCAGAAAGAATAGGACCATAATTGACATCATTGGAGGACCTCCCATGCATCATCGTACCAAGAAACGGAGGTTCAGGGAGCTTGGAGGAAGTGGGATCTTGGCCTCTGCAGGAGAAAGAACAGAGAATGGAGCGAGAGATTATATCTTTTTTGTTGTTGTTGAAATGCAGCTGCTATATTGTCCAACAGGTTTCGGGCTTTCTTTCATCCATTTCTGGTAGCAGCCTTTCATAGTCTCTTTGCACTTCCTATACTGCAGTGGGTCTTTCTCACAGATGGGGAGTCATGGGCAAAATACATATCACAATTGTAGGAATAAAGCTTGGGCATGTTACTCTGTAGGCCACTGGCTGCCTAGTTCCTGATGTTGTTGTTATTGTGATCATTCTTCTTCTTCTTCTTCCTAGGAGTAAAGGAATGGCATAAGCTGAAAGCCTCCCCTCAACCAAACAACAAATGTGACCCACGAGCTGGGATCCCAGTCACCAACCTGGCGACAGAATACAGTCCAAGTGGACTTACTCTCTTTCTGGATTCAATAGGAGGATCTCTAACAACATTCTACAAGCCTGACACCATCAGCGAAGGCAACTGACTGGGAGGCCTGCTACCAATAAGCAGCCAAATGAAACGCCTCTCTATCCCTACCGGCCTGAGGTCCCTTGCCTGACCAGTAGATACCTGTTTAATAGTACCTGGGTCAGGAAGACTATTTTTTTTTTCCATTGCCCCAAGAGTATCTGGGCTCATACAGAAACACAAATCCATATAAAGGAAGAATGGTGGAGCCAGTAACAACAAGCGGTCTGGTTTAGCAGCCTCTTTGTCTCTGGAGCCCTAAGATTTTTCTCCCCATTTAGGGACAACAAGGCAAACAATGGGGACCCAGTAGCAGCAGGTGGCCTGACCCAGGAAGCCTGATTGAAAATTTACCTTTTTTGGTTTAAAGTCACAGATAAAGCAAAGTTAAGAGACATCACCAAGGAAACCACAGCACACCCCAGCCCCTCCATGAGAGAATCCAGATTCCCAACCTGAAGAGAATCGTTATGTTTCTCACACAGGCAGCCCTGCCAGGGAGCAGTGGGAGCCACAGAGTCACAAAATAAACCAAGTAAGACAAAGTAACACCAAACACCAAAGGGACTCTAAAAATTAATCTGCATTTAAAAGCACAGCTCACAAAGACAGAGTAAGTCTTTTGTGCTAAACCTAAACATGATGGCTCGCTGCAGAAGTTAAAAATGTAAATAAGACCCATTCTCTCTTCACATGGACCAGACATCCGGACACAAAGACAATCTGAATGAGAAAAGACAATCGATTCATAGTAACGCCAAGATGAACCAAGTGCTGGGATTATCTGACAAGAATGTTTGATGAATTCTATTACCAAAGGTTTATTGTTTCCTAGCATTGGGTTTCATTGTAATGTTTTTGTGCAGGCATATAATGTACTTTAAGCATATTTATCTCACTCCCCTTTCTGAGTCTGCTCCTCTTCTCTGATAGTCCCTTCTGTTTTCATATATTCCATTTTCTATATTCCACACAGGTGAAAAAAACAAGCTACATTCAACTTTGTGAGTTTGCTTTATTCCGCAGAATGTGACAGTTACAAAAATCTTCAACAAAATATTAGCAACCTGAATGCAGCAGTCTGTAGAAGTCCTATACCATGACCAAGTGATGCTAGCTCCAGATATGCAAGACATTGGGAAAACAATCAACATCCACGATATCCAAAGGTTAAAGATGGAAAATGACATCCTCTTATCAATTGATGCATAAAAAGCATTTAACAAAATCTTTACCATGTTCATTCACGATAACATTTCTCTGTGGGTAAGGAATAGAAGGAATTTGCCGCAACTTGAAAAGAGCTTTGTCAAGAAATCCCCAGCAGGGGCAAGAGAAATAGCTCAGAGGTGAAGAACATTAGCTGCCCTTCCAGGGGACCTGGGTTCCATTCCCAGCAGACACGTGGCTGCTCACGATCATGGGTAACTCCCTTCCAGGGGACCTAACACTCTTTTCTGACCGCTGTGAACACTGAGCATGAACGTGGTGCACAGACACATACACAGGCGGAACACAGTGTGATTTTCCATAAAAGTAAACGTTAAAATGAGAAGATGCCTGTTATAATGGTAAAACACTGAGTGATTTCCTACAAAGACTGGGAATAAGGCAAAAGATAGAGACTCTAGCTACATCTCCTCATTGTAACACAAGAAAAAGAAATAGAAAGTACTAGATTCTAGGGCTAAGAGTCCTTGGATTTAACCCCAAACCCACAAACTGCAAAAATAAATTAGACTTTATTAAGTTTCTGCCCTGTGAAAGCCGGTATGAAAGATTTTTTTAATTCTTTGGAGCAGGAGAAGACATTTTCAAAGTAGCTATCAAGTATTTTCAGTGTATCTACTACCGAAAGGATGGGGAAGGACAGTGGATCTGTTGGGAAGAACTGGAAGAGGGGTGAATATGATCAAAATATGTTGTACGAAACTTTCAAAGAGCTAATAAAATTTAATAGCTACCAATTTTAAAACCTAAAAAGTAATACAAACAAATGTCCTGATTCTATTTTTTTTAAAAAAAAAAAAGCAAGAGACAAGAACAGCAGGGTGGTGGCACACACCTTAAGGCCCAGCGATCAGGAGGCAGAAACAGGCAGATCTATGAGTTCGAGGCCAGCCTGGTCTACAGAGCGAGTTCCAGGACAGCCAAGACTGTTAACAAACAGATGTCAAGAAAGCACAAGGAGAGATGTTGAACAACACTGGGCATCAAGGATATGCACATTCAAAGCACTGTGAAGCATCACTACACATTGACAAGCATGATTTAAATATGTACCTCTAAATGCCACCAAGGAAGCAGAGAAACTGGATTACTCTGCCAGTGTGGATAAGGAATGGACATCCATTTGTACAGAAGTTCCTTATAAAACTATACCTGCAACTGTCACATGATCCACAAGCTAAACTAAGCACTGACCACAGAGAAAAACAACTTTTGCTTGCATGAAACCATTCATAACGTTTTTGTAATAGACTCCCATTGGAGTCAATCCAGGTACTCTCCACAGGTTAAAAGATTTGTGAACCAAGGGGAGATGGGGAGAGAAAAGTGAGAAGGGGAGGTTGGGGGGAACTTGGGAAA
>NW_026067990.1:7028710-7043599 GCF_014885135.2 Alexandromys fortis
TTTTTAATAAATAAATAAATTTTTAAAAAGATTTCAAAAAGGGAACAAATTGTGGATACACAATAACTAGTTGCTCTCCAAAGCATCAGGCTGAGCAACAGAAAGTCACACTCTAAAGGCCACAGGCTGCAGAATTGCATTCATATATTTTTTTTCAATTTTATTATTTATTAATTTATTTCTGTGTCTGGGGATTATGTCTGTACCCTCCGAGGCCAGAAGAGGGCTTCCGAAGCCACATATTTTTATATTTTTCAGATGACAAAGTTTTAGAAACAGAAGATCTCATCATCATCATTAAGGGGCAGGGCCTGGAGGAAACTATGTGAGCTGGGTACGGGGAGAGAGTTCAGCGTGAGGGAGGTCTATGGTGTAAAAAGTACTCAGAACTGACTCTGGTGGTGGATACGCCAATAATCACACATGATAGAATCAAACGGAATTTAATATACACACAAAAACGTGTACCAGTATAACTAGAGAAATCTGAAAACGATGGTGCATTATAGCAAAGTTAGGATCCTTTTTCCTATACTAAAGTCTTACATAATGTTGCCATTGAGGTAAACTATGTGAGGTATAGAAGGAAGCTCCAACTGCGCTGGAATCTACAGTTATTTTATTAAAACTTTTGGTTAAAAACAAAGCATGTGGTGGGGGTTGGGAAGATTTCTCCGTGGTTGAGAGCACTGGATGCTCTTCCAGAGGACCCAGGCTCATTTCCCAGCAGACACATGATGGCTCACAACCATCTGTAACTCCAGTTCCAGAGGATCCAGTGCCCTCTTCTGCTCTCTGTGGGCACTAGGCTCCCACATGGTACGTGGAAATGCATTCAGGTAAAACAGCATACACATAATAGAAACACATTTTTCAAATTTAAATGAATCCAACAACTATAAAATCTCCTATTGCCCAGACAGTAAAGCAATATTAAATATCAAATACAAATATCCATTTGTACTGCAGGGATCTCAAAATCCATGGGATCCAACCTATTTTGCCACCCTCATTCTGTTTTTGTTTATGAGCAAATGATCACTTCGGAAATGACATACATGAGTCTCCCTGTCTGTATGCTAAAGTGGAGATAATCCATGCAAAAGCACAGGGGCCTATGGGCTTAATTGCCATTTGCTCTTTCACTCTACATTAAATTGTGTTAGTGTAGTCATTTGGAGCTGGAGATCAGAGGTATAGAGTAGCTGAATATTTATGAGACATTTGGTGGCAGATGTACCTGCCAACAGAATATTAAGTAGAACATTTAGCAAGATACCAAATTCTGGTTGTGATTTGGATATATCAACTCATATTAAATCCGTGTGTTGTTCTAGCTCACATACTGCATCTGGCTTTTCTTTCAATCACAACTTCTGTAAATATAATTCAATGTGTTGATTAAATTTGTGAGAACTAATGGTGACCAGAAACTGCCACAAACAGAATTGCCCAAGGGGATATGAAAATCCAAAATGAGTATCTTTGAATAATAATAAAAAAAGTGCTTTGCCAAAATGGTGCCTGATTTCAGTTCTCCAGTAAGGAAGTAGAAAATGAATCTTGTAAGAGAGAGACCAGCTACAAACCCCATCTCTGAATCTACAGAATGTCACCCTGTGCCAGAGAATACCAATAAGGGAGGTCGAAGTGAACTACAACTGTCCATGCTTATCCTTCCCTGATGAAAAACGAGGCTAGCAGAAAGAATTGATGCACAAGGGCAAGGCCAAGTTGCCTGTTACCTGGAGAGCCCATCACCACCGAATTGTCCGGATGAGAACCGATAATTGGATAGAAGGATTAATAGCGGGGCAAACAAAGGCCTTTAGAAAGTACACCGACAATACAATCCATCTCTGCATATTTCATAAAGTAATCCAAGGCAGCTGGAACATTCTATCAATTAATAAAGCTCAACAAATCAATGCCTCCACAGATGGAGGTCTGCTATGCTTTAATAGACTGTAGATTTCCCAAGATGGACTCAATTCATAGCATTTCGTTCTTTTCAATAAGAGGGTCTCTGCTACATAACCAAGCGGAATTTTATTTCTGTGTATTTGGAAGACTCGTTGTCTTCATGCATTCATTCAGACATTAGAACAAACCCTTTGTTGTGCCATGTTTCTGAACGGAAAACAAGAGAAGAACTGAAGTTTGTATTGGTGCTAAATGGTTGCTTCAAGGATTTTTGTCACCACCAACTACTTTAAAATCATGGAGGCTTTTGTCTTGGGCAAAACTGGAAATAAAAAGTCCTTTAAATGGCTTGACCTTACGGACTAAAGTATAGGGTACCCTCACTCTACTATATCATTCTATAGCCTATACCTCCAAATAATCGGGGAGTTCTACATTTTCTGAAATTGAAATATCACCAATCCATACTGGTTAAGAAAAAAATACAGTAGAGTAAGGAACGCAACAGTGAAGCAGCAAACTATTCATGTTTAAACCAAAGTTCCTTTCTGCAGAAGTACTTAACAACTCTTACTTTTGAGGAGAGTCACTTGGGGTAAGGGATTGCAGTGAAAGGAGATTTTATTTATACCTTAATGTATTATCTTTTTACTGTATGTATCTATTAATTTTACCTGGAGAGGTATATTAATTTTAGTGAACATTGATAAAAATAACTGGCTAAATGCTGCTCAATAAAATTATAAAAGCTCATTTACTTTTTCTGAAAAATAGTATTCTTAGGAAAAAAATTATACAACATTTCAAGCCAAAGAACAAGATGCATACTCACATGAGGAAATTTGTTGTGGCATTATTTGTGGCTGAAACGGTGAAGCAATTTAAATATTCATCAATCATAGGTCAGCTAAATAAATTAAGTTACATATATACTATGAAATATGGAGAACTCCAAAAATAGATTTAAATGTACTTTTATGTCCATGATAATACTACTGTTGAATCAACTTGTAGGACAATATGTAGTTAAGTATGTATGTTTTATTTATTAAATTGTACATACCATAAATATACATGCATATGTGCATATGTACTTATATACAACATAAAAAAATATTTTAAGAATAGATACCTCTATGAAAAAACTGAAGGGGAAGTTTTGCTTTGCACATTTTTGTATTGTTAAAATTATTTAATTCACAACCATGTATGAAATTTTTAAAAATAAAGAAACTTTAATCTTCCCAGAAATAAATTCATAATGACCAGCACCTTTACGGTTACTACTTATCACCTTGCTGTTTAAATATTTCTGAGTTAGCTCCAGCTGTCGTGAATACATGGTCATTAAACCTAGACAGGGGTCATGGTTTTTTGTTACATGTTCCCCCAAAACCTGGTTCTCATGAATAAAAATGTCTATGTATATATATTTTTTATGTGTAAACAGATTTATTGAGATTTGTAACCTAGTAATGTGCTCATTAAAATTGATCTTTAAGGGTCATAATCCTTCTATAGAGCATAAATACAAATGTATTAGAAGCTGAAGCTAGGCATGCTGTAATCACTCATACTTATCCACCATGTTCCTAGCTGTCCTATGACAGAGACAGAAATGAGACAAATTTTATGCTATTACCCTTCCGTTAGTGGTGAGGATGGCAGTGACTCAAGCTGCTTGCCTAATTCCTGCAGGTAGACTATCAGCAGCAGAAATTCCCTGCAAAGAAAGCACCTCTGACCCTAGAAGCATGTGGAGTCGCAGATTCTCCTTAGTCAAGTGCTTCTCAACTGTGGGTCATGACTCCTTTGAGCGTTCAATGACCCTTTCACAGGGGTTTCATATTGGATATCCTCCATGTCAGATATTTCCACTGCGATTCATAACAGCAGCAAAATTACAGTTATGAAGTAACAACAATAATTTTATGGTTGGGGCTCACCCCAACCTTAGGAACTGTATTAAGGAGTTTTAGCATTAGGAAGGCAGAGACGCCCTGGCTTAGACTGTTCTGCATGGTGTAGGAGTGAAAGGAACATGGATTTTGTAACATCTCTGCTTAAATGCCAGCAGCACAACTTCCTTGACTGGTAACCTTAGAGAATGCTTATCACCTCTCTTTTCTTAATCTTTAAAATGCCCAGACCTTGGCAAGAACTTGGTAAAAGGCAGGAACTAATATTTCCAGAATATACCGGAAACTGGAGCCTCTGTCTTCAGGGGAAAAAAAATCTACGTGGCTGCTTTAGACAATTTCAAGGGCCTTTTCAACTCAGGTCTAGGCTACTCTGTCCCTCAGTTTAGGAACTCCTGTTCAAAGGTTTTGAAAGAACACTTGGAGAAACCTGAATAGGAGAGAGAATATCTGTTCTTTTGCTTAATTGTCATTTTACGTAATGTTTTTCCTGTTTGGTATTTTGGGTTATTATGTATTATATTCAGAAGGACTCAGCCCATGACAATGGATTGTATATTTGTACCTTAAAAAGTGTACAAGACCTATTGCTTTGGGGAAGGTCTAAGACCCTCCCTACTATATCTAGGCTGATCAGGGTATACATCCAAAGAGAATGGGTTCCCAAAAAGCCAGTACAAGCAATAGGGACAAATCCTTGGTGCCACTGTCAGTGGCCCCTCAATCTGCCCAGCCATACAACTGTCACCCACATTCAGAAGGTCTAGTTTGGTCCTATACTGGTTCCTTCCCTGTCTGGCCAGAGTTGGTGAGCTCCCATAGCTCAGGTCAACTGTTTCAGTGGGTGTCCCCATCATGGTCTTGACCTCTTTGCTCATACTCTCACTCCTCTGACTCTTTGACTGGACTTTGGGAGCTCAGCCCAGTGCTCTGCTGCAGGTCTCTGGCCCTGTCTCCATCAGTTGCTGGATAGTGGGTGGGAGGTGGGATGGGGGAAGGTGGAGGGAATGAGAGGAGGAGAGAGAGTGGGAACTGGGATTAGTATGTAAAATGAAAAAAGATAGTTTGTTTTCTTTTAAAAATAAAAGAAAAAGGTGTGCACGAGAGAAAAATAAATGAGGGTTTGCAGCACCTTAATTTTAGTTAGACTTGGTTGTTTGGTTGGGGGAGCGCGAGAACTCTTCCTTGTGTTTTCAAAGGCTGCTCTAAAGCTTGTGCATTTATAAGGGCTAGCCTTCTGGTTTCTTAGGGCAAAAGTAAAGTTTCATTATATGTTGAATAAGCCATTCAGGCTTGATTTCTTAATCTCTAACTCAGTTTTGTAATTAGAGCCAACTAGAACCAGTCTCCTTTATTTGGAAGACCTCAAAAAGGAGGGAAACCAACAACAAAACCAGTGTCTTCACCTAAAATCATAAAGAATAGTTTTTCTTCCATACTGGTCCCAAAGCAACAGAAACCCAGTGCAATGTGTTGGTGCCTTCAACCCATTCTGCACGCAGAAAGCATATCCCCCAAACCCTATGTGAACATTCCTGGGTCTAGACCTAGGCCCTATTCTTTGCCTAACTTGTTGCCAAAGTCAAAAGAACAGAACACATGCATTTCTGAAAAATCCTATTGTCACTGAACACATGTACTTCAGGGATGCTACTGTTGATCATGATAGAAGTTGAAAGGAAAATGCCATTGTATAGAGAAAAGTAACTCTATATTGCCATCTCAAAACCAGAGAGAAGGATAAATATACATATATAATTCCAAGAAGGCTTTGGTTAACATCATTATACCAAGAAAAGTAAAATATTTATGTGTGTGTATGTTATCATATTTATGAATTATAATATATAATATAATTAATACTAGATATACATATGTACATATATGTATTTACAAAAAGGAACCAGGTATCCTTGGCAAAATGGCTGACTCTTAGGCTGACAGAAAAAGGTATGAAATGAGCCTGCAGTATTCCTCTTTTACCAGAAAGCCAGAGAATATGGAAAGAATGATGGAATGTATCAAAAGGACAGGGGAGCCAGGTTGAAGAGTTCCCATTGGCCAAATATATAACAACTGTCATATCAAAATAAGCGATAGTAACAACTGGAAAACTAATGAGTAAATTAGAATGCATAAGTTCATGTCTACACAAATAAATATGAATTAATTAATTAGTTTGGAAAAAGGAAGATGTCTTTCTTAAAATAGAGTAATAGACTATGAGAAGCTGGACAGTGATGGCACACACCTTTAACCCAGAACTTGGAAGGCAGAGGCAGGCGGATCTCTGCCAGGTTGTGGCCAGCCTGGTCTACAGAACGAGTTCCAGGACATCCAGGACTGTTACACAGAGAAACTCTGTCTTGAAACAACAAACAAAAAACAGTTTGATAGGAGGATGTTTACATTGTCTCCAAACATCTCCCAAGAAATTAATTGCAAAGGATACCACATTTCCAGTGACAAACTCTGACAGACATCAAAACCAAGTGATCAAATTTATCATCATGAATATGGGGACAATTTGGCCCCATGTTTCTACTGAGAGAACACAGCATTACTTTTGCAGTATTCCTACCAAAAAGACACAGCCAGAATTTAGCTACCAAAAACAACAGAAAAATCCAAACTAAGGGATGGTCCATGAAACAAGTGGGCTATATACTAGGAATGTCTAGGTTACAAAACCAAAGGAAAGAACTGAAGATGTAAAGAGACTTGGTAACTAGATGCAATGCATGGTTGTAAAACAGATCTTAGGCCAAACAAAAATTACAAAGGAAATTATTAGAATAGTTGACTAAATTTTAAGATCAGCTAGCAATTAGATGTTAATGTTGTATTCATGTTAAAATTTATTTTCTTCACTGTGATACAATTAACACAATTTCTAATCCTTAGGGTACATACACTGAGACAAATGGGAGTAAGTAAGAATCATGCCTTCTTCTTACTCTCTTGACCCCAAAACAAATGAGGAATGTGATATGGGGTGTGTGTGAGAGAGAGAGAGAGAGAGAGAGACAGACAGACAGACAGACACAAAGACAGAGAGACAGAGAGACAGAGACAGACAGAGACTGACTGACAGACAGACAGATGGGCAAATGCACAGCAAGAAAGAGATGAAAATGAGAAGAATGATAAAGCAGGTGGACAAAAAAGGGTTAACCACTGATGCATAGGTAAATAATCTATAGATTTTTTGTTCACATATATTCTCTATGAGTTTGAAGTTATATTAAAAATAAAAGGGAAAAGAAAACAGTGTTTTCTCTACATCAAAAAGCAGGTGACAAAATTGTGAGAGCCTTGGGTGCCTTGGAGGAAGACAGAGCCTTGATCTAGGAATGGATAATTTCAGCCTTATTTGTGAACAGAGCAGGGATGCGCCAATTCTACCCTTGCTGAGGAAAAAAAGGTGTACGTTACTCACAGCAGCGCAGTCTCCTATCAGCAGTTGGACTTATCTTGTGCATGAGCCAAACGTCATCTTCCCAAGTAACTACGTTTCCATATAAGCATGTCATAAACTCCTCATTTTCCAGGATGCGGTCCCAGAGCTGAAAGTAATACAAGCTACCGGTAAAGCGAGGTACCACAGTTTTAATCGGGCTCTCTCCATTCCCAGGAAAGTGCCCTAAGAACAAAGTCCCATCAGAAGGCAGGCTGTGTGGCTGGTCCATTATTGCCAGTATCCTTTCTTTGTTCCGGAAGAGCTCTAATCTGCCCTTCACTCCATCCCATGTCAAGCACATGGTATGCCAATGAAATGGAGTCAGATGATAGCTGATGTAAAAGGTCTTGCCAAAGTTGTATAGTATCAGCTGCTGCTGGTCTCCTGCAAGTCCAAGGGCTATATCTTTTCTTCCCAGGAGAGTATTATTAGTAATATAAGAGAAAGCCATCCAGTGATGGGAGCTGTCGGTCATGGATATCAGATCAATGCATGCTGTGAGACGGCTGAGTCCAGGCATGGTGTTGGCCAGACTGACATATGTCTCGCCTTCTCCGTAAAAATCCAGCCTTTTTCCTTTCAGGGAAAGTGAATCTGTGCAAATTTGGAGAAAAAGAAAAGAGAAAACAAATGAAATTTCAGTTAATTTTTTTCCTATCATCTTTGGCAGTATAGTCAAATTGTACAATATAATTATGAGTCCATCTTGATGCAAATAAGGAAATAGTAGATATACAAAAATCATCTCTATTTGACAGTGATGTGTGATTCTTTTGGCAGAAGAGTTTCTCCCTGATTCTATTTTACCTGGGCTAATATGAAAAGTTAGATTAAGATTTCCCCAAGCACACACCAGCTGGACAGTTTGGACATATAGAAGTGTGGCTAGTTGGAGAAAAAGGCCAAAAAAAAAAAAGGCAGCCTGGACTTCAAATTTGCTACACAGTCCTCATGCATATAATCAAAAGAGAATTATTTCTACCCACTTAACTGCCTTATTACATTCATGATGCAACAGCAATTTGCTTCCCCAATGCCTTTTTCTGAGCCAAATGACTGATTTCTTGTGCCTCTTGAGACTGCTTCTCACTGGAAGGCCCTGACAAAGGCTTGAGGGCTGCATAAACTGGATAGCCCCAAAGCTCTAGGGTGTCTGCTTGGCCTCAGGAATGAATGGCAGACATGGCCCTACACAGGACACCTTCCCATTTCCTTCCTAAGGCCCACATTGACTTAAAAACCTCAAGACATCCACGGAACCAGTTATGTCTATTGAAAGTCAGACACCTTGGAAGCCCTGGCTCTGGCGCTCATCCACTCTTAAACCTTGAACAAGTAACTGAACCTACCCCAGCCTCAGTGTTTGCTTCAGAAAAATAGGAATTTAGAGCCAAAGTGTTATGCATCTGTTGCTACAAGGAGCCATCAATTACATTAGAGCCTATGACCAATAATCCCTATCTTCAAGGTTTTTAAAGATTATTTGAAGATAAGATGATATTCACAAAGTCCTTTCAAACTTCACTGAAAGACATCTCATTGAGACTTTTTATTTATTCTACAATTATACACAATTGTATATAATAGATAATGTTCTTTGATCAAAGTTTATATTATCCTTTCTTATCAATTTCCCCCCCTCACCAAATCCCTTCTTCTGTATTTCCTTCCCTACTTTCATGCCTATTTTTTTTTGTGAACACACTAAATTGAATTAGGGTTGCATGCCTGAGTATGTGGGATGTATTTGGTTGAGTGGGGACAATGTACCAGTGGCTATGTCACTGAGGAACATGACTTCCACTCTATACCTTTTAACAGCTTACAACTGCGCCCTCTGGGAGGGAGAAGTCCCCCTCCTCCATCAATGATGGAATGGTGATGGGCCAAGTCTTGTATAGTCTTGTCACCGCTGCACCTGCGAGTTCATGCCATATCCAGAAAAGAGCATTCCACAACACTCCTCCCCATCGTCCATCTCGTGAGTTCTTTCTGCCTCCTGTTCCACCATGTTCCCTGAACCTGTTTCAAGCTGTGCTACAATACTTTGACAAGCAATTTTATAATATCTACAAAAATGAAAGTAGGCATGCCCCTGTGTCATAAGACACTATTGAGTGGGAGCACAGTCACCACTAGAAACCTTGGAGACCATAGCTAACATAGAAATATCTGATAAATAAATGGCCTTGAGCCTATAATTTGTGATCCTAGAGAAGCTAAATAAGAAGGTGAAACCAAAGAAAAACATATAGTCATCCTCCTGGATACGGGAAGTAGACAAGATTGCCAGGCAAAAACTGGGAACTTGGGGGTGGGGTGAGATGGGGGTAAGGAGAAATGGGGAGAAAAAAGTGAGAAGGGGAGGATGGGAGGAGCTTGGGGGAATGGGATGGTTGGGATAAAGGAAGGGTGGATATGGGAGCAGGGAAGTATATATCCTAATTAAGGGAGCCATCTTAGGGTTGGCAAGAGACTTGACTCTAGAGGGGCTCGCAGGTGTCCAGGGAGATGTCCCCAGCTAGGAACCTGAAATGACCCTATCCTATAGCCATACTGATGAATATCTTGCATATCACCATAGAACCTTCACCTGGAGATGGATGGAGATAGAGACAGAGACCCACACTGGAGCACTGGACTGAGCTCCCAAGGTCCCAATGAGGAGCAGAAGGAGGGAGAACATGAGCAAGGATGTCAGGATCACGGGGGGAGGTGCACCCACCCACGGAGACAGTGGGGCTGATCTACTGGGAGCTCACCAAGGCCAACTGGACTGGGACTGAATAAGCATGGGATAAAACTGGACTCTCTGAACATGGCAGACAATGAGGGCTGATGAGAAGCCAAGGACAATGGCACTGGGTTTTGATCCTACTGAATGAACTGGCTTTGTGGGAGCCTAGCCTGTTTGGATGCTCACCTTCCTGGACCTGGATGGAGGGGGGAGGACCTTGGACTTCCCACAGGGCAGGGAATCGGGGCTGCTCTTCAGACTGGAGAGGGAGGGGGAATGGAGTGGGGAGAGGGGAAAGGATTGGGGAGAAAGGAAGAGGAGTGGGGGGAGGGGAAAGGAGTGGGGGAGAGGAAGGGAAATGGGAGGCGGGGAGGAGGCAGAAATTTTTTCAATAAAAAATAAATAAATAAAAAAGAAGAAGTATTTAGTGATTATATTTCTTTTCCCTTAGGGATAAAGAAATGGAGAAGTTCTTTGAAGCAGTAAGTCACAAAAATAGAAGTAGGGAGGACATTTCAAAACACCAGGCCATTAAACTTCAGCTACAAGGAAACCCTGTCTCGTGGGAAAACAAAACAAAAAACAAACAAACAAAAAAACCCTGAAGCCAGTGATCATTGCAAACATCTGTATGTTCAGATATTGAGCCTGAGCAAGTTTGAGTGTCACAGATTTGCTGCAATTCATTGTGGATTTCATATGGATCACAAATCCTGCTCAAGTTACAGCTGTTAGTGTTAGTGTGAACCTTGACACCATCTCTACTGGATTCCTGTCAGCTGGGCTCCGATGTGCTAGAAAAGCAGAAGAGCTAAGGTACCTTAGTTAACCTCTTTTGTGCTCCACCTTAATAAATACTCTGTAAGCTACAGTTCTGAAAACAGCCTGTCTGGTCCTGGCATAAGAACAGACAGGAGGACCAATGGTACCGAATAGAAGACCCGGATATCGTTCCACACAACTTCGAACACCTGATCTTTGATAAAGAAGCAAAAAAAATCTAATAGAAAAAAAGAAAGCATATTTAACAAGTGGGCCTGGCATAACTGGATATCAACATGTAGAAAAATGAAAATAGACCCATATCTATCTCCATGCACAAAACTCGAGTCCAAATGGATCAAAGACCTCAACATAAAGCCAGCCACACTGAACCTTATAGAAGAGAAAGTGGGAAGTACACTTGAATGTATTGGCACAGGGAACCACTTGCTAAAAATAACCCCAGCAGCACAGACACTGAGAGAAACAATTAATATATTAATGGGTGTTGAATTATAGGAGCGGCAGGGCTGCGTCCCCGGCACCCAGCCGCCCACATGGCTAGTTTATACCCAGAAATAATTACACGGAAACTGTATTCTTTCAAACACTGCCTGGCTCGGCTAGGTCCAGTTTCTTATTGGCTAGCTCTTACAAATGGGACCTCCTAAACCTGAAAAACTTGTGAAAAGCAAAGGACACGGTCAACAAGACAAAATGACGGCCTTACAGAATGGAAAAAGATCTTTACTAACTCCACATCAGACAGAGATCTGATCTCCAAAATACACAAAGAACTCAAGACATTGGTCATCTCAAGAACAAATAATCCAATTCACAAAATGGAGTACAGACCTAGACAGATAACTCTCAACAGAGGAATCTAAAATGGCTGAAAGACACTTAAGTAAATGTTCAACATCCTTAGTCATCAGAGAAATGCAAATCAAAACAACTCTGAGATTCCATCTTACACCTGTAAGAATGACCAAGAGCAAAAACACTGATGACAACTTATGCTGGAGAGGGTGTGGGGAAAAGGGAACACTCCTGCATTGCTGGTGGGAATGCAAGCTGGTACAACCCCTTTGGATGTCAGTGTGGCGATTTCTCAGAAAAGTAAGAAACAACCTTCCTCAAGACCCAGTAATACCACTTTTAGGTGTATGTCCACAGGATACTCAATCGTGCCACAAGGACACGTGCTCAACTATGTTCACAGCAGCTTTGTTTGTCATAACCAGAACCTGGAAATAACCTAAATGTTCCTCAATCGAAGAACAGATAAGAAAAATGTGGTACATTTACACAATGGAGTACTACACAGCAGGAAAAAAAGTAACGACATCTTGAATTTTGCAGGAAAATTGATGGAGCTAGAAAACATTATTTTCAGTGAGGTAACCCAGACAGATCCAGAAAGACAATTATCACAAGTACTCACTCATAGGTGATTTTTAAACATAAAGCAAAGAAAACCAGTCTACAAACCACAATCCCAGAGAACTTAGACAACAATGCGGACACTAAGAGAGACTTACATAGATCTAATCTACATGGGAAGTAGAAAGTAGAAAAAGACAAAATCTCCTGAGTAAATTGGGAGCATGGGGACCTTGGGGGAGGGTTGAAGGTGGGAGGGAAGAGGCAGGAAGGGGAGCAGAGAAAAATGTAGAGCTCAATAAATATCAATGAAAAATAAAAAAAGAGAATCCTCTGAAAAAAAAAAACAGAAAAAAACAGAAATATCTGAAGATCTTCCAATATCAACCTACTTCCAGTCCCCACACAGTCCAAGATAACCCAAAAGCCCCATGACAAAATGCAGTTGCAACCTATATCTACTACCTTATGGTGGGAGTACTAGGACCACTGGTCTGAAACAATGATAGCTATGTCAGCACCTAACAGAGGCTGACAGAAGTGACCACTTTCCTGCTTCTGAGAGATGATGCCAAATGAGCGGCTCCAGACAATCTCTGATCATGCTCTCCCTCTCTCTCCATTCCTGTACTTAACACCCTTTAAAGCAGAGACTCATAAGTACATTCATGTCCATACACACTTCCACACATCCTCAGCTTGCATGTACACACACACACACACACACACACACACACATTCTCAACTTGGATGTGCACACATACACACTACATCAACATGCAAGAACTCCTGTTGTTCCCAGTTTATGTGATTATATGATCTTACAGTCATGTGGTTAATAAATATGAAACAAGATGATAACCACCATGAAGTTCAAGTATCCGTTATTGTTGCTTAACAGTGTTTTTCTGTTCAGTTCAGTAAAATAACATCAAACACAACATATAAGAATGCAGTTTGTGGTGAGCACAAATCTCTAGGGTTTACTTAGCCCTTTAAAAAGAATGCATCATAATGTTAGGTAGTCTCTGAGGGCATCTTCTCTCTTCAATTCACTTAAACAAAGTCAGTTACCAAACGAAAGGAATGATCAATTTACAAAATCAGAAATATGAAGACTAACAATATAAAGAAGTATATCATTTCACTATATTTAAACATTCTGAAAGAATGGTGTACTATGTCTCTCTAGTAGACTGGTTTTTAAAAGCTATTTTCTTCTGAGATAGGGTCTTGGTATATAGCCAAGCTGCCCTGGATGGCCTCAAACTCAAGATCCTCATAGCTCAACCTTACCCACTACTGTGATGGGAATATAAGTGTGTGCTACAATGCTCTGCTCTAGACTGCTGGAATTTTCACAAGTTGAGAATACCTAGTATTGGCAGGCCTGCGGGGAAATGAGTCATTTCTACATGCTGCTAGTAGGAGGGCCAATTAAGAAGCATTTTTGAAAAGCAATTTGTGAATGTCTTGACAATTTTTATTGTGTATAATTGTACATATACTTTTGACCTTGCAATTGCAGTTTCTTCAGCTTATTCTAGACGAATACACATATACACAGGTATAGATTTACAGAGACGCAAGTACATATATTGTGGTAGTGTTGGGAGTTCTTAGTTTGAACAACTTCATACTTGTTATAGTGCACTGAGACCGCGTTCTACCTCAGTATCCTGTCTCAACCCCTCCCCGCTCCCATCAATCCCCTTTATCCCAACTAGTCCCCATCCTACTCTGACGCTCCTCCTTTCTTCCTTCCTTGTTTGGAGAGGCCTTATGCCGGTAATCCCAGTTGCGGTATGTTCATGATTGCATGGGGCATGTCAGGTCCAGAAGACGGAGCTTAACCCCTGTAGCAGTTCTAGCCTCTCATCCACAGTGGTCCTGAGACTTGAAGTAGGTGGCACAGATACACTGCTTAGGGCTGAGCACTCAATGGTCCCTTATTCTCAGCAGTTATCCAGATTTGCAAGGCTATCTATTGAAGCATTACTGAATGTGTCAATAGATGACCGGTAATGGTTGGGAATATTGCTACCTCTCTACAACAGAATATGGAAACACATAAGGTAGATTCATATAGTCGCAGAGATGCTTTTCAAGGCTGGATGGTTTGTGAAATGGGACTCAGGTATGTATATATAGTGCATGGTGACACATACCTTTAATTCCAGAAGTCAAGGGACAGAACCAAGTGGTTCTCTGTAAGGTTAAGAATATGCTTGAATAAATGGGACCTACTAAAGCTGAGAAGCTTCTGTAAAGCAAAGAACACTGTCACTAAGACACAAAGACAACCCACTGACTGGGAGAAGATCTTCACCAACCCTGTATCAGACAAAGGTCTGATCTCCAAAATACATAAAGAACTCAAGAAACTAGACTTTAAAATGCTAATTAACCCAATTAAAAAAATGGGGCACTGAACTGAACAGAGAATTCTCAACAGAAGAAGTTCAAATGGCCAAAAGACACTTAAGGTCCTGCTCAACCTCCTTAGCGATCAGGGAAATGCAAATCAAATCAACTTTTAATATTTATTTATTATGTATACAATATTCTATCTGTGTGTATGTCTGCAGGCCAGAAGAGGGCACCAGGCCTCATTACAGATGGCTGTGAGCCACCATGTGGTTGTGAGCCACCATGTGGTTGCTGAGAATTGAACTCAGGACCTTTGGAAGAGCAGGCAATGCTCT
>NW_026067990.1:7045181-7054413 GCF_014885135.2 Alexandromys fortis
GGAGGGGAGGAGGTGGAAATTTTTAATAAAATATTTAAAAAAGGAATATGCTTGATCTACATAGCAAATTCCAAGCCATTCAGAGCCATATTGTGAGACCCTGTCTCAAAAAAAAAAGTATTTAAAATCTGAAAGAGCATGTATTAATTTCAAAAATGATCATCTAGATTGATATTTGGGAAATTTTTATTTTCTATGCTAGTTATTTCATTAATATCCTCATATTTTAAACAATATTTAAACAGTCGTGATCATGTATAGTCAGAAAAATGGGATATATAGCTGGTTTAATAGATGATAGATAGAAGATAGATAGATAGATAGATAGATAGATAGATAGATAGATAGATAGATAGATAAAATTGCTTGTTGTTTTATTAGCTTTACTTGGGATTCTGCAGAGATAAACTTCACTTAAATGTGAGAACAATGTGGTGTAGAGTCAAAAATGCTAGGCTTGTGTCCCAGTTCTTTCTTCTACTAGACCCTTAGACAGGAGCAATTAGTGCAGTTAAAGCTCTCAGGACAGTTTCTGGCAGATAGTGAGTGCTAAACAACTGGGAAACAAATTCCTGCTGGGCAGTGGCAGTGCTACACGCCTTTAATTCAAGCACTTGGGAGGCAGAGGCAGGTGAATCTCTATGAATTCGAGGCCAGGCTCTTAAACAGAGAAACCCTGTCTCGAAAAACAAAAACAAACAAATTCCTGTCACGTCTTTATGCTTCCTTTTCCCATGGTCATATGGGAATAGTAATTACCAGATCTGGGGTGGAAGGGCATCATAGAAGATGATGCAATACTACCATTTAGGGAATCAGTGTCTATAAACTATGAAGTGCTATGTAAATGTCAACTGCAATGTTTGCCAGTGTCATCAGTAGAAATCTCTTTCTTCTACAACTTCATCTGTGCTCCCTCTGTGCCCTTTTGCAACCTCCAGGCATCTGGCAGGCAGGCCTCTGAGGAGGTAGGGCTATGGCAAAGTGGACAGGGCTTTCGCCCTTCTGTTTGGCTACGCAAGCCTTCTCCAGTGGGCTTCTCTAGAGCATGCTTAAAAGGCTACCTGTGCCTTTGCATGTGATTTTGCAGTCCATTGCACATGTCTGCTTGGATGCTGCCATCTGCTCCCTGCCAATCCTCAAGTCCACATTGCATGATTGCTCCCCCAAAGTGTGTTCTCTCTTGGTTTGGACTTCCCTGTGTCTCTTTACCTCTATACACTCATGCCTTTTACTCTAAATTCTATTTGCTGTTTTTCCTACATAAAGGGAGGGGGTGTTCTTTCTATCATAATAGTGATGATTTTGTGTGTTTTTTAATTTTTAAAAATGTTGTGTGGGGGGGGAGTATTTTGCCTGCACATATATCTATACACCAGGTACACGCCTAGTGCCTGCAGAGATCAGAAGAGGGCATCCAAACCCCTGGCACTGGAGCTACACATAATTGTGAGCCACCATGTAGGTCCTGAGAATTGAACTCAAGTCCTCTGGGAGAGCAGCAAGCGCTCTTAACCACTGAGTCATCTCTCTAAGCCTGTATGGGTTGTTTTAAAGAAATAGTGAAAATCATCAGAAAATTAAAAGAGGATACCAAAGTCAACTAGAGAGCCCTGTCACCAAGAAACAGGTGATATTAATGTGTTGATTTATTTCCTCTAACTCTTTTCCTCTATGTGTTGATTTTGTTTGTTCCAGGATCCTTGCTTTTTTCACTTAACATTATAGCATAATCATGTTCTACCTTAAGGGAAACTTATCAGAAGCCTGATTAGAATGCCTATGTTTTCATCCCAAGGAGCACCAGGCACCATTTCATTTCTATTGGGAAATTCGCCATTTTCAAATATATAATTTCAGTGGCATTTAGCGTGTTTGGATTAGTATATAACCATGATCGTTATCTAGTTTCAGAACACTTTCTGCACCCCCCAAAGAGAGCTTGCACCTAACAAGCAGGGGGTCTGTCTATGTTTGCCCCCCCCCAGATCCCTGATAACTGGAAAGGTGGTTTCTATCTCTGTGAATTTGCCAGCTCTGGGCATTTCATTCCGCTAGTTAGTTTTAAACCTTGACTTGCTACAACCTAGAATCAACTAGGAAAATTCTCAGTTGAGGAATTATCTAGTTGTTGGTTTTGAATAGGAAGACCCAGGCAATGCTGGGCAGCACCGCTTCCTAGGCAGGGGGCAGCTAGCAGTAAGAAGCAGGAAGTCAGGATAGGTGCATTTGTTTCTGCTTTCCAACTGAATGCCTGAGTTCCTGTCTTGACTTCCCCAGAGTGATGAACTGAGGCTTGGAATTGCGAGACAAACAAACCTGCTCCTCCATTAAGTTGTTTTGTTGGGGTATTTTTATCCCAGGAACAGAAATGGAATTAGGCTAGGCAATCACAAAATGTGTAGCTTTTTTATTTAATATGTTGTAGCATGAACTGGTACCCCATTTTTCCCATGGCTAAACAGCATCCCATTACGTGGATATTAAATTGCCTTCATTGCTTCATCTGACAGCTTGTTTCATCTTTACCTGTTAGGAACAGCGTTTATATGATGGCTATCACTCATTTTGTCTCAATAAAATGTTTTCAATTCTTTCTGTGCCATTCATTTGCTTCAGTTCATTCCATTCTATTCATTATAGGTTTTTGGTTTTGTTTTTAAACAGATGTGGGTTTTTTTTATGTTTGTTTTGAGACAGGGTCTCCACACACAGCCTAGACTGACCTTGAACTCATGATCCTCTTGCCTCAGCTTCTCATATGCTGGGATCACAGGCATACACAAGCAAAACTATATTCCAAACCGCAACATTTTATATTCCTCTTAGCAATGTATAAGGGTTCAAGTTTTTCCACATCTTCACTAACATATGAGTTATTATTATTAATTTCAGAAGTACAAAATAGTATCTCGTGGTTTTGATTTGCTCGTCTCTAATAATTAATGACATAGATTATTTCTCCATATTCTTCTCAGCTACTTCCATATCTTCTTTGGAGAAATAACTATTAAGTCCTTTGCCCATATTTTACTTGGTAGTTGAAACAAAACTAAGCAGTCTTTATAAAGTCTTATGGATACTAGACCCTTATCAGACATGATCTGCAAATACAGTTTCTCATTCTGGTTGTTACCCCAATCATGCCTTTGGATACATGAAAGTTTTAAGTGTTAATTAAATCCAACTTGTCTATTTTGGTTTTGTTAATGTTGTTTGTGATATTGGTGTCATTTCTAAGCATTAATTACCAAATCTCAGGCCCTGAAGATCGGATCCTGTGCTTGCCTCTAATAATGTCATATGAATTGTTCCTGCATTTGTCTTGCATTCGTCTTTGGGTCAAAATTTATATATAACACGAGGTATCGGGGTCCCATTTCATTGGCACATAGAAGGTCTTTTGTATCTGTTTACTTCGTACATGGTTATGCCCTGTTTTAGGAGACAGCGCTCCAGGTGGACGAGCAGGAAGGTGGAGAGCTGTCTGTTAGGCATCAGTGTCGGAATGTGCATGTAGAACCTAGAAGGGATGACCATACTGAACTTGTGCCCTGTCCTGGCTTTTAGAGAACTTTTGGCAAAAGATCAGCAGAGAGTTACTTCTCCCGCCCCCCCCCCCGACTCTCGAAGAAAAAATAAATTAATTTTTAAATACATGAATAAAATGTTTAGAACTCTGAAGGGAGGAAGATTGAAATGATGTATTTAAGCTGAAGATAATACTAAATAATCCCTGGGCGTATTCTGTGCTAGCTTTCGTCCTCTTTCTTTGTGAACTTTTCTCTTAACATGCACAAGTGGTGCCAAGAGTGGGGACGAGGGTTCCAGATGGACTGACTGACATCATTTTAGAGGAGAGAAAAAACGGGGTTCTCCTCTGATCAAGCATTGTGGAAGCAGTCTGCTCCCTGCGATGCAGCCATTAGAGAATCTGCTTTCCTCTTTTGGACTGACAATGTCTAAGCTAGTCAGCCCAACAGAGCACCAGTGCCTGCTACAACAATGAACCACAAACTAGAGAGCTTAAACAATGTAAGCCTACTGTCTCACAGTTTTGTAGACTAACCGTCAAGGTCAAGGTGTTAACAAATGTGGTTCTATCTAAGGAGGTGTCCAGGAGGAATCTGCCCCATAGCCCTCTCTTAGTTTCTGGTGGTTTGTAGCTAATACTTCGTGTATGTGGCCCTACAGACCAATCACCCCAGTATGTGCCTTTAGATTTATGTGGACTTTTCCCTGTGCGTGTGTCCAGACCCAAATCTCTCCTTTTTAATAAAGATTTTTATATTGCATTGGGAGTTCACTGCTCCGGTATGATGACATCTTAATAAATCACTTTCACGATAACCGTATTTCTAAACAATATCACATTCTGAGGTATTGAGAGTTAAGACTTCAACAATTTGGGGAAGGTGTGACTCAACTGACGATACTGTGAAGTGCTCAAAGACCACCAAAATCTTGTATTCAAAGTCCATGTCTCACTCAACAAGTATATTCTTTACTCATAAATCCAAAGGCTCTCTGAAACATGACTGCAGTAAACAGTGGTGATAATTGAGCAATAACTATAAGTCAGTGTCGGAGTGCAGTAATTCAGCAAAACAGGAAACATAACTCATCAGAGAGGCAGAGTAGTCCTGGGAGAAAGAGCCTATCCAGGGCTATGGTCATGTTTGTACTTTGGAGAGGTGCTAAGAATACAGTTTATTGGGAGGGTGTTTTCCTGGTCTAAGCAAGGCCTTGGTTTCCATCCCTAGCAATGCAAAACAACAACAATAAAAATGTTTCAATTGTTAATAGTCTAGAGAATCTGACTACTCTTGGGTGAGCATTCTGCAAAGGGCACTTCTTGTGTCTCAAATGGTAAATACCACTACACATTCATCAAAGGGAAGGGAAGAGCTCTTACTATCATATATTCTTGCTCATCGATATTCTGACGCATTGAAAGCATCTGTAGACAAAATTCTTGGCAAGCAAACATATAATTTTTTAAGCAACTACGTATACTGACACCTGATAATGCAAGGGGTCTCTGTTACCTAGATCATCGTGGTCCCAGTGTGAGTAGCCACAGAGAACAGAGTTGCTATCTGCCACCCACTAACAACACTGGTAATCCAACAAAATAATTTACCTTACTTATAAATACAGAAGCCCTCCAGAAAATTAATTTTCTGTGTGACAGTATTAGAGCACAGTTATATAATGAATATGACACAAAAGGTCTCTGGCCTTGTTAGATTACATTGCAAGGATAGAAGCAGACAATAAGAAAGTAAATAAAATAATTACAAATTGTGAGACATGTTCTGAAGGAAATTAACAAGCTGATGAGTTAGATAATGAAAAATTCAGAAATGAGGGGAATAAGAACGCCAACGGTTGACAAGCTAGTTAAAAGCTTTTCTGATGAAGAGCTGGTTTAGTCTTTGGTGAACTAGGGTCACAACGATATGGGGTAAGAGGTAACTCAGACATGGATAAACACATGCAGAAGAGGCTTTTAGTGGACTATATTGCCATTTTCAAGGAACACCGTATCTAGAGTAAGACAGTGGGGAAGCATGGTAGAAAAATGAGACCCAAGATGCATCAAGGTACCAGATTATGTCATGCCTTTTAGGGTTTGGATTGTAGTTTGTGATAGGAACTTCATGGAAAGTTTTGACCAAAAGAATAGCATTGTCTAAACTGATATATTAGAAGATCATTCTGGCAGCTGCAATGAAAACTGACTATGGTGGAGCAAGGATTCCACTTGGGAAGCTATTGAAGCAATTTGAAAGGATGTCATGGTGGCCAGGGAAAGAGTAAACACACACACACACACACACACACACACACACACACACAAGAGATTGGGATATAGAAGTGACATAAAGTAGACTCAATGGATTGGATATGGATGGAGAAAGAGAAGGAGGCAGATGGGCCAATGGTGTACAGAGAACCTATGGGAAAAGAATGACGATTATTACCTGACAGTAAAATTACTAGGACCTCTGCCTCTTCCCACAGAGGTTTCTATGCTGAGAGGATAAGAGTTCCCACAAGGCCAGGCCTGACAGACTAACTCAAAGGGGCATATGTAATAAAACTCTAGGCTAGGTATCTATCTCCATCTGCAAGGTGAACAGGGGAGTCAAGCGTTTGAGGCCTACTCTTCAAGTTGTGCAATTTTCCCATTAATATTTTCACTGCTGACCAATGAAAATTCTTTTATCTATTAGCCTGTGTAAATATATTGGGTTTTTAGCTAACTTAAAAAGTCCCTCAAAAACGTTCTACTGTTTACCATTCTACCTTTCCTCTGTGTGATGAGCTGGCTCCGAAAGCACTATGACTATATTCACTCAAGAAACAATACCACTCTTGGGCATACACCCCAGAAATGCTCAATCATACTACAAAAGCATTTGTTCAACTATGATCATAGCAGCACTATTTGTAACAGCCAGAACCTGGAAACAACCTAAATGCCCCTCAATGGAAGAATGGATAAAGAAAATGTGGAATATGTACACATTAGAGTACTACTCAGCGGTAAAAAAAACAATGACATCTTGAATTTTGCATGCATATGGATGGAATTAGAAAACACTATCCTGAGTGAGGTAACCCAGACCCAAAAAGATGAATATGGTATGTACTCACTCATAAGTGTATCCTAGCTATAAACAAAGGACATTGAGCATATAGTTCATGATCCTAGAGTAGCTAAGTAATAAGGTGAATCCAAAGAAAATATATATATAGACCAATCTGGAAACTGAAAATGGACAGGATCGACTGGAAGGGTTGGGAACATGGGATGGGGGCAAAGGGGAGGGTAGAAAGAGAAGTGGGGAGAGGAGAACTTGAGGGAATGGGATGGTTGAGATAGAAGGACAGAGATGAGAGCAAGGAGAGAGATATCTTGATTGAGGGAGCCATTATAGGGTTAGCAGAAACCTGGCTCTAGAGAAATTCCCAGGAATCCACAAGGATGACCCCAGATAAGACCCTAAGCAATAGAGGAGAGGGGGCCCGATCTTGACTTGCCCTCTAGTCAGACTGATTTATATCTTAACTATCACCATAGAACCTTCATCCAGCAACTGATGGAAGCAGAGGCAGAGACCCACATTGGAGCACAGGACTGAGCTCCCAAAGTCCAGTTGAAGAGTGGAAGGAATGAGAATATGAGCAAGGAGGTCAAGACCATGATGGGTTCACTCACTGAAACAGTTTACCTGGGTTAATGGGAACTCACCAACTCCAGTTGGACTGGGAAGGAACAAGCATAGATCCAAACTAGTTCTTCTGAATGTGGGTGACAGTTGCATGGCTGGGGCAGATTGAGGGGCCACTGGAAGTGGCACCAGGATTTATCCCTTCTGCGTGTATTGGCTTTTAGGGGGCCTATTCTCTTTGAATATATACCTTGCTCAGTCTATATATAGTAGGGAGGTCCTTGGACTTTCCACAAGGCAATGTGCCTTACCTTCTCTGAGGAGTGGATGGGGATGGGGTGGGAGGGTATGTGGAGGGAATGGGAAGAGGGGAGAAAGGAATGGGAACTTGGATTGGTATTTTTTTAAAAAATCTAATAAATTTTAAAAAATAAAAATAAATAATAAATAAAAAAGAAAACATGTATTGAAAATTTTCAAAATAAAAAAATATAATCAGCAAAATCTGAAAGGTGCAATTTTTACTAATTTATTTAACTATTTTATGTGCATTGGTTTGAAGGTGTCAGATCCTCAGGAACTGGAGTTACAGACAGTTGTGAGCTGCCATGTGGGTGCTGGGAATTGAACCTGGGTCCTCTAGAAGAGCAGTCACTGCTATTAACCACTGAGCTATCTCTCCAACCCCTAAAAGGTATAATTTTGCAGCCCACGAGCTCTGCACATTGACAGATGAAATGTCTGGGGCAGGCATGAAGCTCAGTAATAACCCCCTTACCTAACATGCAGAAGGCCCTGGGTTCGATCTCCAGAATCACAAAACAACTAAGCAAGACAGCAATAACTTCTGGTTTGGTATAGTGCTATGTTGTGACAGTTCCGGCACTCTGAAGGCTGGAGCAGTAAGATCATGATTCCTATATCAACCTGGGCTACACAGTGATTTGCGGGCTCACCTGTACTATAAAGCAAGACCCTTTCCAAATAAATAGATAAATATCATCTATATAACATAGGAAAGATGATCTACATCATAGGAAAACAAAAATCCACAGTAATACATCACTTTATCCCACTAAGGTGGCTATCATCAAAAGATAAACAGCAACAAGAATTGGCAAGTGTGTGGAGAGATCAGGTCCCTCGCATACTGCTCGCAGGGATGCAAAATGAAGTAGCTTCTTTGAAAAATAGCCTGGAAGCTTCTTAAACATTAGTCATAAAGGTACCATATGAGTCAGCAATTTCACTCCTGAATATGCTCCCAAAAGAAATGGAAGCACATGTCCATTAAAGCCTTGCATACGATTCTCGCCGCAGTATTATTCGCACTAGGCATAAAGTAAAAACAATCTTAAATATGTATCACCTGATGAATGGGAAACGCCAAGGCTTCTCTGTAAAAGTAAATATTGTTCAACAATAAAAGGAATGGATGAAGGCTACATGGCACCTGGGCGAACTCTGAAAATAAACTCATAGAGAGAGAAGGCGGACCAGTGCTTGCCAAGGTCTAACTGGAGGGGGGGGGAGGTGAGGAGATGAAATTAGAGTTTGAGTTTCCTTTTGAGGATGATTAAAACTGTCTGATAATAATAATGAGTGTGCAACTTTGTAAATACACTAAAAGTCAATGAATTGAACGTTTAAATTGGTATACTTTATGGGACAGAAAAGGCATTTCTGTAAGCCTGTGTTTTATGTCATTTGTCAAAGAGCCAATTTCTGAAACCTTCCAGAACAACGAAGTCCCTTCTTGTGATGTCAGAAGTGTTAGTAATTGGCACTTGTCTATATAGTAGCAACTAGCCACCTGTAGAAGCTGAGTACTCAACATGTGAGTTTTGCTTCTCTTATTTTAATGGAATGGGTTAAAGAGCCCTGTGTTGTAAGTATTCACCACATTGTACAGTTCAGCTTGAGTTTATAAAAAAAAAATTACAATGCCCTCTCAAACTTCATCCTTCACTATATAGATAGAGAGAGAGAGAGAGCTCAAACTCTATATTCATCTCCTTTTCCCCCAAGTTAGACCTTGGCAAGCATTGATC
>NW_026067990.1:7054452-7066022 GCF_014885135.2 Alexandromys fortis
TATATATATGAGAAAGAGAACTTATTAATAAAGTCAATTTCAGCCCAAATTAACTATTCAGTGTAAAAGATTCAAAGGTACCAAACACGGAGCTTCAATGCCCTGTGATAATGTCGAAAAAGTCAGCCATTCTTCCACTTGTCGAGAATGCTCTAAAAACACATTACAAGGAAAACGTAGTGCTACATGCCTGCAATTCCAGCACTTTGGAAGCTGAGGCAGGAAGCTCGTGAGTCTGAGGACAGTGTGGGCGACAATAACAAGATCCTGTCTTTAAACTAACAGACAAATCATAAAACACTCTTTTGTTGTTGTTGAGTTTGTTTTTGGTATTTGGGGTAGCTTTTTGTTTGGTTTTGCAGTTTGTTTTTTGTTTGTTTGTTTGTTTTTGAGACAGGGTCTCTCTATGTAGTGCTGGCAGTCCTAGAGCTCACTATGTAGACCAAGCTGAACTGAAACTCACAGGGTTCCTCCTGCCTCTGCCTCCTGAGTGCTGGGATTAAAGGTGTGCATGACCAAGCCTGGCCTATAACACACTCCATACAGCAAAGCCTGCCCTGTTACATTTAGCCTGCCTTCTTGCTCTCTCTCCCTTTCTCTTTATCTCCTTCTCAGCCTTATGAGGACTTTGGGGGAAGGTCCACTTGAAAGCCAGGAGGAGAGCCTTCACTAGTAGGAAAATTGGTTGACATCTTGACCTTAAATCTCCCATTCTCTAAAACGATGAGAAATAAAGATGTGTTGTTTAAAACAAGCAGTCACAGCAGCCCAAGCCACCTAAAACAGCACAGGGAAACTTATCTCCTAGGTCTTTCTACCTATTCTTGCCTTATACTTTAACTCTTGCTACATTCCGTGACTATTTGACCCCGAAGCCTACCTGTTTGTCCCTTCTTACTGTTCCTGCTCTTACCCTTTGGACTGCGTGACTGGTGGATTTCTTCTTACTGAACTTCGGTATTGTTCATGAACACAGTTTTCTCCACTGTCAACCCATCCAGCTGAAGCTTTTCTGAGTCACTCTCTGCTTGATCTGCCCTCAATCTCTCCCCCACAATGACCCTCACAGTTAGGAGGCCAGTGACTGAAGCTATATCATTATTTCAAGGACAAAAATATTTTCCAGGAAGAAAGTAATGCATTGCTCACTAATTAAAGAACAATTGCACTTAACAGTTTGATAAACAAAAAGAATTATTGCCTGGATTCATGAATTTGAGTCATAAACATTCTCAACAAACTTGTAATGCTTTAAAGTGAGCTCCATAAGTTTATATAAAACCTTGTACACATGTCATAACTTTGACTAAGGACACTACTCAAAAATGTGATACAAGCTCTCCTACACCACATCTCTTCCAATTTTCATGCCATGGCTACATTAGACTCCTATACCACTCTGTTTCTAGTTCATGCTCTTTCATGTTCCATGTCCTGTCATATCAAACTCAGAAAGGTTTGGATAATACTCATTCATCACCACCAAACAGAGGTCTAAAGTCGTAGGGCTTCAAACTGAGCACACGTGTACCAAGTGCCTAACTTACGTAACAAGACCTGTGGTGTAGATTTTGGATACGGAAATAGAAGAAAACTTTCTTGCCTTGGGGAAGCAGGCTGGGGAAAGATAAATCAACATCTTAGCAGGTAGGTAATGCCAAGTGACAAAGTTGCCACTGTGCCCTGCAGGTCCCATTTCAACCTTTATTATAAGAAATGTGGTTTCCCAACAGGCCCTGGATGCAGCAAGGAGCTAGTCGGTGTTTGCTATTGATGGTGATGATGATGTATTTTTCCAGAAATTAGCTCTGAAATCTGAGCATTGTTCAGATTAAAGCCCAGCTTAGTTTCGTCAGGAACTGCCGGTCACGGGCATGGATAACCTTTCAGCTAAGGGTTTATTTGCTAAAATGAGCAATGTTATCAACTGAACTTAATTCATATGGATGAGATTGTTATATTTCAAGACAGTCTCTCCTTAATTCTTCAAATTACTGGCTACTTGAGTCAACTGCCTGTCACCTACTTAACATAGAAACAGTTTCTATCCCCACTCCTCCTGTCCCAGAGCATAAGGTACAAACCCTTCTAGACATACAACCGCGTGTTGCTGTCAATCAGGTAACAGATTTTGGCACACTTCAGTTTCCTCATCTATAGTCTATTATCTCCATAAAATATACAGGATGCAGAAAGATGGCGTCATAATCCTCCAGAAAGGTTTTTAAAAAGTATCATGCATGAGAGAAAACAGTCGAAAGGAAAATCCAAATGTTTTATTAGGTTGTGCTGATTATCAGATGGTATTTCTGAAAAGCATCAAAGACGTCCAAGCTAGCTTTTGTATGAGGACAGTGTGCCCTCATTCACATAAAATACTTAATGAGTGCACTTTTACCCTGAAACTCTAGATGTCCTACAGCTATGCTGACCAGTAGGAGGCAGCCAGTAAGTCTTAAGTGGTAGTATTTTTTCTAATAGTTGATTTCTAGTACCTTCTATAGGTTGGGAGAGAGGATAAAAAAAAAAAGAACGTATTTTCTTACCTGAAAGAAAGATAAAACTCAAAGCAAGAATCAATCCATAAAGCCTCTGATGCAGTGTGTGCTTCTTCATTGTCTACCCTGTGTTCAAAGAGTCAAAATATGCTCAGATCAGATTCCAAACAAGCAATTTCTAGGTGCATGTGATCACAACGCTCCCTCTCATTTCACATAAGGGCTTCTCCCCCCCCCCCATGAGTCATTCTCAGTGGCTACAGCCACACTGGCTGATCTTACTATATCCCTACTGTGTGCCACTGTGTTACTAGCTGGGCAGAGAGTGAGGAAAGCAGTTAGCTCAGTGGGAAGAGCCATATACAAAACATAATTAGAAAGAAACTCCTTGAAGTTTTAAAGATCCTTAGTTTCTCGGTGGGTTTTGCTTTCAGGCTTTTTATGTGATTTTTAGTTGACATACAATGATCTGTTTTTGTGGGCTACACTGTGTTGCTGTGATACATGTATTCTCTGTGTAATAATCATGTCAGAGTGGTAAGAGCACCAGGCAAGATGGCCTTATTGACAGAAGTAACTCATCAAATAAGTCTTGTTCTCGAGCCAGGTCTGTTTCCAGCAACCTGGCCACCACCTCATTATTTTCACCCAGCTTCTCTCTTTAATTAACTGCAACTGAAGGTTCTTATTTGGGAAATGTATTGAACGTCTGCATCCCTTTTCCCTAAGCACATTTGTGGCTTAAATAGAAACTGCGGCTAAAACCACCAATCCTGTGGGAATTTATTACAGAAAGCTGGGACTAGGATGTTAACAGGCATTTTCTGATTCTGAATGAGATACACTCCTGAATGATTTGCTACTGATTTGAGCGTTTTTTTTCCTCCTATAGGGTAATGTAATATATTGAATTTCTTACCACTTCTATGTGTGGTTTGGAGTTAATAGATTCACTTTTACATTTAATATCACAATAAAAGCCAATTAGGAAATCTGATGAATCTTGAGCTTGCTATGAGCACTAGCCATTAATCAAGCTCTTCATAGTTACTGCGTCCTCCTGCCATTCTCATTAGGATAATGAGAGAATTTGTATGACTTGGCTGGGTTTTCTAACCTACAAGCTTGGAAGTAAGGAGGTATCCAAATCTTTTATGAATTCTGAGATAAAATGCACCTTAAATTTATACTGTCATAAGATGGCTCGCTGAGAATCTGTGAGACCATACATATTTCTGTTCCTTAATTTTCCTGGGCCTCAGTTTCCTTATCTGTAAAATGTTGATAATAATCTGCCTATTTCTCGGGGCTGTCGCAAGAAAGAATCAATTAAGATGATATTTCAAAGGCAATTTTCAAAACATAAAGTGCTATAGAAATGGGTATGATGGATTGCTATCTATAAAATGGAATTTTCAGCAGCAAACAAGCCAATTTATATCCATCTTTCAATTCCTTTAAACTTTTATAAAACGACATTGAGTAAATAAATCAATTGCCATTCACTTCAGAATACTATGCAGCTGCTAAAAGGCATAGGAGAAGTCTATGTGTCTGGCATGAAATGGTAGGCTGAGAAGGGGACGGTAGCTTCAGAAGAGTCCCCGTGCGTCCAATACAGTTTTATATGGCTTGATTTTTTTGTAATGTAAATATGTGATTTTAATGGATGAGAAAGCAAAGAGAGAAGGAGGAGGGAAAATGGAAGGATTAATGCTAGAAGAATGAAAATAAGTATATTTCCTTCATACTACTTATGATTCTGTGCTATTTGGATTTTTATTGCTGTTTGTTTTTGCAAAGAACCTGCATCATTTTCATAATTTTAAAAACTAGCATGAAGAATGAAAAGATGAAGAAAAAGAAAGGAAACAGAGAGAAGGTGGTGGAGGTTGAGGATTTATATTTTATACCTCATATAATGACATGCAATTTGGTGCTTTTATGATCAATAATTATTATGATCACAGTTCTAATGGAAAGGAAGGAAGAAAACAAAGAAGAGAGTGGAAGTGAGGAGAGGAGAAGAAAAAGAGAGAAGAAGGGAGGGAGAAAAGCGCTTACCTGGGAATAGGTCCCTTTAACTTCTCACCCGTGTTCCTGTAGTGCCCAAACGAAGAATTTGTCTCACAAATGGTGAGATCTGAACTCCAAATTTATCCTTTAGGCATGACGTGGAAAGGACAGAATAAGGGGATTTATTCTCTGCTGGCCATGCCTCAGTCCCCTTTTATTCTGGACCCAAACAGCCTTCCTGCCCCTAGCCTTATGGAGCTGTATTGACCAGAGCAGATCCTCTTTTTGTGGCCTGCAGCACGTCATAAGGCTGCTCTCCGGTGCATAAAATCAGCCTGAGCAAAGTTCTCAGATTATTACATACTTGCAATAACCCATTAATTTCAGAACTCTTGCCCAATTTTCATTAAGGATTATCATCTGTTCCTAGTTAATTATTGCATCAATTAAGTTAGATATATTAAATGAGTGCTTGCTCGTTTACTTAAGGTTCACTTCACTTTATTGAGAAAATAGAGCTTGAAAGGCATTCAGAACTGTGAGTGAACAGCAAAGGCCAAGAAGGCAACAACACATTCACATCTTCCTCGACGATGAATATGTTTACTGAACCAATTTTTGAGCCATTCTTGGCATGCAGGGGAGTAGTTCTTGTTTCAAAAGGCAGCAATACAGCCCTTGGGCTATCATGAAAATATCATTGGCCATGAACATATCATCAAATCCCACCAGAGATCCAGAAATAACCCCTGCCAGTTTCTGTACATCCAAGATGAGGACTCTCAGGTCCTTAGAGTAGACTTGACTTACCCAAGGTCACAGAGCTTGTGCCATCAGAGCAGGAATTAGTGCTAAGATTGCTAAGATCTGCCTCTTCAGACCATGGCATTTTTTTCCCATTTCATTCTTTCAGTGGAACATTTCAGTCGAATGGAGGATTCCCACAACCAGCCTGAAGGCCAGGAGTCTCCATGAGGAAAATAAATAAGGAATGTGTAAAAATTACCCATCACTGACTCCTGGACACAGAAGCTGAGACTGATGAGACAGGCTTAGTAGAAAGACAGGCTTGTGATTGGGACTTCAGCCATATGATTTAAGGTCAGTTCCTTGACGTCTCTGAAGCTCCACAGCCCCAACTTCCCTCAATGGTAAAACATAGCAGAGCTCACCACACATTATAAAGATTTTGTGAGGTACATTGTGTAAAGGGGCTTAAATCATACTTTCAGTACCACAGATCCTGTCTGGGACCCCAAGGCATCTCCCTTTACATGAGGCGTAATACTGAAGTTTGTACCTACTCCCACCCCATGGCTTACAAAGAGTGGTATGGAAATTGTCAAGGAGTACCATGGTACTTTTCTGCCAATTCTTACTTCACACCATGGTTGCTCATTGGTCTCTCTACATACTGAACTGTGAGAGGGCATGAATTCTGTGTTATTCAGGGGTTCACAATAGCCTGGCACATAGAGGGTGCACAATCTATACATGACCCGTAGGTGACAACATCTGTCTCCTCTGCTCCAGTGTAAATATCCTCAAAGTGGAGGGACATGTCTCTACTTTCCTTGTATCCTGACACAGGAGCTCACACAATGCCTGACATAAAAACTGCTTAATGAATATTTTCTGAACTGTAGATTACTATGGTTTGTGTATGAATAGTCTTTCCAAGGTCCAAATGTAAAGGTTTGGGCCACAGAGTGGCTCTGGACCTTTTAGAGGGAGAGCCTAGCATAAAATCCTTAGGTCACTGGGAATGGACTCTGGAAAGAGATTGTGAAACCTTAGTTTCTCATTTTATTTTTTTACTTTGGCCTTCCTCAAAATGTAAGTATGATATATGCTTCTTCCACGAAGCACTGCCCTATCAGAGCCTTGAAGAAATAAGCCCAGTCTTGGATTTAAATCTCCCAAACTGTAAGCCAAAATAAACTTCTTTATTCATAAGTAGCCTGTATCAGGTATTTTATTAGAGTATTAGAAAGCTTACTAATATAAAGATGAAGATAATTTAGGGAGAATGCATTCATATATACTTAGATATATCAGTCAGAATTTTCTGGAGAAAATACTGGTGAGAATAGCTGCTTCCACAGAGACAGATCGGGGATCTTAAGTGGACAAGAGGCTTAGCTTTCACTGCACATACTTTTTACAGTGTTTGAATTTTGATCATCTGCTTGTGTGATCTTCAAAGAAAAACACTGCATTTTTTTCAAAGAAAATCCAACACAGTTCAATGAAATAACTAACTAGAAAATGAAACTTGTGCAAAAAAAAATGAAGCTGGAACTCTTTTTGCCAGGAAAATAAGTGCCACCTGGGAGGGCTTCTGTGGGTATCTTCCATTCTGTGGAAGGTTAGAAGGAGAATGTTGGCCATCTGTTCTCCATATCTACAGAGTAATAGGAAATGGGCTGAAATTGCAGCGGGAGATGGGGTTAGACACAAACAAGTCATTATTGACGATGGGAGTTGATAAATACCAGAAAAGGATAGCACAGGATGTTGTGAGCTACCCAACCCTGAAAACTCAAAGGTCTAGATATCCATATGGCTCTCCCTGTTTATTTGCCTTCTCACATACCAGGCTGAGCTGAATGAGTTGAGACTCTGTCCCCATTGCTGACACTAGAAAATATTCTTAAGCTGGTGGAGGTCTAAGTTGTCATCGTTCCCTTTTTCCTTTCTAGGTGTGAGCACTCTAGCAAGGCATGTAGGGGAATGGTGACTTTTACACAATATGGATCCAGCTACAAGACAGCGGTTGAATATGGGCTCAGCTATAGAAGCAGCAAAAGGATCCATGCTAGAGGAAAACTCATGTGATCGTGTGTGTTGGTAATTTAATAAAAGAGTTTTTAAAACAGTTTTGATTATATTAGAGCTTAAACACTACCATGAAACTAATCGTCCTATTTTACACTCTGTGTTGTCAAACCTTAGCAATGCTTCCTATTTCTTAATGTAATACTGCTGCATGTTTTAAACCTGGATATAAATTTGTGTACTTGGAATAAGCATGACATAAAATGTACCATACCCCAAGAGAGGCAGCGCAGCTTATGAACTAACAGACTGTGACACCTGATTTCTTGGGGTCCCTGACACCTTCCTGTCTCACTGCAGAATGGAAATAATGATGACGATGATGACATAATTGTGATAGTAAGATCCACTTCCGGTGTTTCCATGTTGTAAATGAAATACTCTACATTAAGCACTTAGAATGCTGTATAGTATATCACAAATGCTTTATAAGCATTGACTATTACTGTATGTTCTTCTACAGACTATTTCTCAAGACCAACTATGTTTATTTAATCAATATTCGATTGCTCACTATTATAACGCATAATAAAAAGATCTAGGAATCTGGCAGCAAACAAAGCAGGGACATTTTTGTCTTGCCTTATAAATTTTGAGATGTCAAGGGATTAGATGGACACTAAAGAAAACACATGAATAAAACATACGGCATATCAGATTGTGATAAATACCATAGACTAATACAGCTTTCTAAAATGAAGGTAGGAAGTGTTATTTCAAATAGAGAAGTTAAAGGCATTTTTAAGAATACAGCGACCTCTGAACAGATGCCCTGAAGGAAGTAAAGGAGTGCCTCATGGGTACCCAAGGAAAGAGGATGCCAGGAAGAAGAAAAGAATAATGCAACCTTTCCAGGGGCTACACCAAGGTCAATGTGCCTAACTCCAAAGAATAAAAGGAAAAAGTGAGAAGAGGTTACAGAAGCCATGTAGGTCTGGATCACATAGGGTCTTGTGGGCCATTTTAGGAACTTCGGTTTTGCTCTGGAAAAATGGAAAAGCCATGCTGGATTTGAAAAACACATTTTACTTTAAAATAGCATCAAACTTACAGAAGAGCACAAAGAACCCTTCATCAAGAATCCCTGAGTTTGGACATTTTGCCCCACCATTCCCTTATCTCTCCTTATGTGTATTTTTTTAGCACTTGAGAATAAGTTGGACACATCATGTCCCTTTACTCAAAATACTTCAGCAGGCATCTTCCTAAGAATAGGAATAATTCCTTACATAACAACAATTATCTCAGTGAGAAGGCTGACGTTGCTGTAATACTATCTCATATGCAGTCTATGCTTGTGTTTAGCCAACTGGCTCACTAATGCTCTCCATTTCATATCCCCCTTCTGATCCTGGATCCAGTCTAAGATCACACATTGCTTTTAGTTGTCACGATGTTTCAGTTTCCTTTAATCTGGAAATGTTGCACAGTTTTCTGTGGCTTTGATGACATTGACGTTTTGGAAGCATACAGACCAGCTATTTTATAGACTGTTCCTCAATTTGAGCTTGTCTAATCTTCATGATTCAGGTTGGGAATTTTCAACAGAAACAGCACGGGAGTGACGTGGTGCCTTTCTCAGCAGATCACATTACCACACATGTGATGTCAATGTGTCCCATGACTGAGGATGTTAACTTTGATTATTTCTTTGTCTGTCGAATTCCTCTGTTTTACTTATCATTTTTCTCATTTGTAATTTGCAAGTGAACTGTGGGGAAACCCCTTCAGTCCATGCAAGTATCTTGTTCATACAAACACCTTCAGCCCACATGTTAATTGTTCTATTCCCATCGTCTTATTATTAGTCAGCTTTCTACCAAAAGGAAGAGAAGTTTTACTTTCTCTCACATCCACTTATTCTTTTTTTTATTAGTATGGCTTCATGAACCCCTATTGGAATCAGAGAGTTACAGGCTATCTTAAAATATCAGGTTGTGGCCTGGAGAGATGGTTCAGTGTTTGGGAATTAACTGCTTTTGCAGAGGACCTGGGTTTGAGTCTTTGCACCCATGTGACACTTTACAAGGATCGGATGCTTCTGACCTCCATAGTCATCACTCACATGTGGTGCACAGATGTACATGCAGATAAAACACCCATACGCATTCGATCAAATAAAAACAGAAATGATTATGCTGATACTCAGATTGCCAGAGATTTAGTCAATGAATCCCCGTTTTAATTTATTTCACTTAATGTGAATGGGTAATTTTCTTGCCAGTGTATCTTTGTGCCACTTGAATACCTGGTGCCCGAAGAAGCTAAACGAGGACACTGTACCTCCTGGAACTAGAGCTTTTGAGTCATGTGGATCCTGAGAATTGAACCCCAGTCCTCTGGAAGAACAATGAGTGACCTGTTTATTTAGCCAGGAACGCTTTTAAACTGACCTTTTTGACATGGTCTCCGCGTACTTGGAGCACGTCTTTGCTTTTCTGCACAAGATCGTCCACATTTATCTTGCATTCTTCCTGGCCTTGTACCTAGAATTCACTGTTCCTCTAAGGATCCTGTTTTCTTTTAGAAAGATCTTCTCGGCACCCATGTGGAGGCTCACAAAAGTACTTAGGAACAGTCACTGCTCTTGCAGAAGACTGAAGTTTGGCTCCCAGCACCCACAGTTCACAACTGTATGAAACTACACACTCAGAAGATTTGATGACCTCTTTTGGCCTCTGTGGGCACCCACATACCATGGCATACACATATAGAGACACATACACATAAACAAAATTACAAATATACATTTTTGGTGAGAAGGCTTTCATTGGGAGAGAGGAATGAACACACAGATGCACACACACACACAGAGAGAGAGAGAGAGAGAGAGAGAGAGAGAGAGAGAGAGAGAATTACTAAAGTTATTCATTCTATTCAGGCTGAATATTGGCAATGCTCCCCACAAGAGCCATAAGCTAGCTAATAAAAACCCCAGTACCTTTGGGGTTGTTGGTCAGGGTAGCCCAAGAGACTCCAAAAACAATATAAACTATTGTTGCTTTTGGTTGCCTCCTCCAGGTTGAAAATAAACCCCTATTGCTGAAGACACCACACATTTGAACACAGAAATTAGAAGATTTGAGCTGGATTTGAGCCACAAGCCAACTCCCTGTGGTCTGTTTACACAGTTACTAGAAGATACGATACAAGTTGCCAAGCAAGTGAAGCACTCTAGACTTCTTTTCTTAAAGATTTATTTATTCATTTTTCATTTATTTATTATGCATACCGTATTCTGCCTGCATGTATCCCTGCAGGCCAGAAGGGAGCACCAGATCTCACTACAGATGGTTGTGAGTCACCTTGTGGTAAGGAATTGAATTCAGGACCTCTGGAAGAACAGTCAGTGCTCTTAACTGCTGAGCCATCTCTCCCACCCACAGACTATACTTCCACCCAGCTATGATATCTATGAACCCCAATAATTTATCCCCAAAGGTGCAATAGTGGCACTCATATCTTGATGATAACCAACAACTCTCTAATTGGACTTAAGGCCTACTCAACAAGAGCTTAACTCACACCTAATAGTAGAAATTAGCCAACAGCCTGGGGCTAGTCAGTTGATGGATCCGAGAGGAGAGCCTGCTACTCCACCAGACCACCGTAATTGCTGTCAGCATTCTAAAACGTACCCTTACTCCCACAGAGAAGTGTAGGTCTCAGCAATCATCAAAGACAGTTCTCTTTGCAGTAAAAGAGGCCATTACAGAAAACCATAACTGGGGGCTGGAGAGATGGCTCAGTGGTTAAGAGCACCGGCTGCTCTTCCAGAGGTCCTGAGTTCAATTCCCAGCAACCACATGGTGGCTCACATCCATCTGTAATGAGATCTGGCGCCCTCTTCTGGCCTGTGGACATATATGGAGGCAGAATGTTGTATACATAATAAATAAATAAATCTTTAAAAATTAAATAAATAAAATAAAATTGAAAAAAAAAGAAAATGTGAGAAAACCATAACTGGTCAAAGTGCAGCGATCAATTGATAGTGGGGTACCTAGCTAGCCCCAGTGGGTACATCTACAACACAGTTCCTGTACCTAAGGCTCAGAGAACATCACAGAAAAGCGTGCCAAAAGACTGTAAGAACCAGAGGACCAGAAAGTTGGCAGTGAGACTGTGTCTCCTTTCAGGGAAGTTACACCAATGATAACCTCAACAATATGGCTACCTAAGTAAGGCCTGAACATGTCCAATACCAATAGACCTGCT
>NW_026067990.1:7066364-7074720 GCF_014885135.2 Alexandromys fortis
ACACATATATATACAGATATATCTATGTATGCAATAACAATTAGTGAAAAAAGAGGCCATTAATTTGAAGGAGAGTGGGAAAGATATATGAGAGTGTTCGGAGGGAGGAAAGAGAAGGGAGATAAGTTGCAATTAAGTTATAATCTCAAAAATTACAATAATAATAATAATAATAATAGATAGAGGAACACATGCCTTCCCTAGTAGCCTCTAAATCTTATCAGAGCCTAATAAGAAGCCTTCCTCCTTCTAGTCTGTGACTGGGAGCTGAGGTTATCCACGAAAGTCATATCCTTTAGGCCAGTTGGGAAGCTCTATGATGCCTTAAGCTAGTAAACTAGAAAAGATCCTTCTTTCCAACACATCTCCTTTAGGGTCTTGGAGAAAGGTCTCATTAGCAGGCCTTAGCAGCAATCAAAGCTTTAAAGTCGTTCATTCAGTTCTAAGCTAACTAGCTACCATAGCGCTGGGAGGTGCTGTGTGGACTGCTGGGCAAGAAAAAACATCAATGACCTTAACCAACATGGGACCCTGCATGCTACAATACTGACCTGACAGACAAGAGGTTCCCATTGATGTGATAGTCCCAAGACTGTTTACAGGCATAGGTAACTGTTCTCTTTATTAGATTTAAGGCCCTTTCCACAGGAGAGAATTCATGCCTGGTTCTATAAACATGGGGAAGGTATAAGCCCAGATGAGAACCTATTGATGTTGTTTTCCTTAAAGGCCATGTTATCAAGCTGCCCTCTATGTGTGTATCTATGGATCTGTGCTGTTGTCGCCTTGGTCAGAGAATCTTTTTATCACAGTGGGTAGGGGTTAATGTAGAGACACAGTACTGTTCAAAGTACTGAGAATAAGCAATCCTGAATAGTCAATCATAGAGGAGACATCTACATCAACACCCTCTAGCAAGACTCAGGGAACGTTTAGGACGAAGGGGAAGAAAGAATGAAGAGCTGGAAGATGAGAACTGTGAAGTGCTGTCCAATGGACATGATGTGGCAGTTGTACACATGAACTCACAATAGCTGTTTTTACCTGCACAGATCAAGCCAGTTAAGAGTTCAGCATAACGGGCAAAGGGCTCTCAGTGTTCCACTTCTTGCTGATGGTTGTTGGGGAAAGGAGTCACTATTCTTTAGGAGGATGGCCACTGGAATGCTGTCTGTGCACCTACGGATGAATCTATGCCCACATGCATATAGGCAGCATTAATTGGACTCCGTGAATTAAAATTAATCAAAAATAAATTTTAAAAACGATAAAAGAAGGATGTGAAGTTGAGAGGGAGATATGATGGGGATTCTGAGGAAGGGGGAGGAAAACAATGAGGGATGGGCATGATCAAGATGCATTATAGCCATGTAAGAAATTTTCAAAGAGTAAATGCCTTGGCATTTGTTTAACAATATTATTAAATATTTTGAAGAGTTATTAGTGGATTTCGGGGCTTCATTAAATGACTTGGAAAGCATGCATGTAAGTGAGAATTCACTCTGAATTCTATCATTAGGCATCTCGAGTGAGGACAAAGCTGTAGCTGAAACATGAGGTACACAAGTAGCTGTCACTCATAATAAGCAGGAAGGGAAGATGGCTGGCATTTTGTTATCTGCACAGTGGCTCTGCTGCTGTCTGTGCTTAGGCAAAATGATAAACCTCTGTTCACAGTAGTGAAGTGTCTTATGAGACACAATTCTGTGAGATTGTTTGTATCCCACAGGTAAATTACATGTGGCAGTTAGGACTGTGAAGCTGGCTTCCAGTAGCACTGAGGCCCTGCTGTGGGCATCAGACCAATTCCAAGATATGAAACATGGCTCCTTTGCATCTCTAGCCAGGACAGAGGAAGTCAGATGGCAGGATGTTGCTCCATGCTATCTCCATCCTCCGCATGGCTGGTGGGAAGATAGTTAAAGGTGTACGGTCTATGTTTAGACTGTAACGAACCTCTCCTGTTTGTTGCAGAAATAATCGTGTCTCTGGTTTAAACCTGTTTGCATGGTAAGAATTCAATATAAAAAGATTATGCAAAGATTGTGTACGCCAGCTATAAGACAACAATCAGAAATGGATACCGACAACGTGTCTCAAGGCCAAAAGACTAGATTGTGAAATCTAAAAAAATGAAAATAGAAAATGCATCTCCAAGTTCAATGGAGACTTTAAGGCAAGTAGGAGGCTTTTTCTTTTAGCCGATTCACAAACCGTTATGCTTCTACTGTAGCCTTTTCACGGGTGTCACAAGTAATATCTATTCCTGCGCAGTTGCCCTTTTACCGGATAGGGGGATATCAAGGACCATGTGATTGTCCCAACCGCACTACCTAATGAGTAGAAACGTTATCATTTATAACTTGAACTGGCATTAGAAACACGTTCCAGACTGCCTCGCTTGTCTTATAGGCACTATGGAAATTACAGCAAAGAGTAAGCAGAAAGAGGTAGACCTCCTTGACGTTCACCCGAAATAACTTGTACTTGCCTCATTCTGGAAGCTTCTAAATGTCCCTCTTAAGATGTGAACCACTAGATTTAAACCCCGAGAATGAATTCCAAGCAGGTTGGTAAGACGAAGATGCTTCCTGCTAAGCCTGCTGGCCTGAGTTCAATCCCTGTATCCACTGGTGCTGGCAAGAGACAGTGACTCCAGCAAGCTGTCCTCTGAAGTCTGCACACACGCTGTGGCACATGTGCACCCACAGACATACACATACACACACGCAAAAATAAATGCACTAATCTTAATTACAACTACCCAAGACATGACAGTATGTGGCAGGGGGCAAACAGAGACATATTGAAAAAGCAGTACCGTGGTATAGATTGTATTAGGAATGCGGCTATTATTTACTACGTTAAGACTGAGGCAATTAGTGTCTCTCAAGACGGACAAATCCCTTTAGTGGAGTTAAACTGCGCCTGCAGAGGTTAAAGAGAGAAAACCAATCTCTGTAATCAAGCTATCTTTCAAATGGGTGTCAACTCCTAATTGACTGGATCTTTGTGATATGATTCTAAAGACTTCAAGTACAAGCATTTTGTTAATGTGAGGTCAAGATCGAAGTTTTACCAGATAAAAGGGTGGTGGGGCTGAATGCTGTGAGGGAATCAAGTACCAGAAGAAACCTGTAAAAGGGAATCTACCTCCTGAAGTGTTTAAGGGAACAGCTATTACATTTTTGTCAGCGGTGTTAGGCAGGGGGTGACATATGCGGCACTCAGTTAACTGCAGAGCCTTGATTACCGGAAAAACATGTAAGAGTCTCAGGGTTTTTTTTTTTTTTCTTAAGTGGTAACACAGCAAGGCAAAAATAATAGGATGGCGATAAAGGATGTCACATTAGTATTCCAGAAAGCATCTAAGTGGAATAATAGGCAAGATCGGTAGAAGGGTAAAGACAGAAAATGGTGTTGCAGAATCCAAAAATTAATCTTCTTCTGTCAACTTGGCTGGGAACTGTCCATCTCTGAAGCTTGCAGAAAATGAAGATGAACGCATGTCTTTCTTTTGAGTTGGGGAAACAGGAATCCAAGCATCAGTATTTGGGCAATGGGAGAGTCAATCAGCCAATAGAGATGTCTGACAAGGTCCTCTTCAACTAGGCTTGATGGCAGTGTTTTTCTTTGGTGTCTTCTCCGGAAGACTAAGCCTGCGAGCTCAAGATCCTCCAGATGCTGTTAGAATGGACATCCTTGAGATGCAGTTTGTATCTGCTGATGACAAGAGCTGGACGTTCTTCTGAGCCTCTTGCGTTGATTGACTCTATGTTTGTAATAAAGGTAGACTCTAAGAGTGAGGGTAACAATTCCCAGGCACTTGGGTTGCCTTACTCACAAGCTAATTGAAGACTCCCGCAGGAAAGTGATCTTGAAGGTGGTAAGGCTACTGGTACCATTTTAGGCCATGAAACTTCCTGACAGCAAAGGGAAGCTGACTCAAGCCCCGGCTGCCACATAGCCCTTGCCATGAGAAACCACAGCCTCAAACTGTGAGCCAAAACAACTCCTTCCTCCTTTCAGTTGCTTTTCTCATGTATTCTGTTGAAGCAACAAGAGAACTGGAGAAGGGCTGTGGCTGTAGCACATTGGTAGACTGCCTGTCTAACATGCCTGGGACCCTAAATTCAATCCCCCTACTAGGGAGGGGTGGGGAACCATTGACTTGAGGCTATCTCGAAAATACCTTATTTTGTAATTAAAACACAGAAAAGAGAAATGGAAAGTAAAGAAGTGAGAAATTCACTGTCTCACAAAAACAAGCAAGCAACAACAAAGGCCAGGAGATTACAGCCATCTTCAAGCCAAGGGGGCAGTGACTAGAGCGGATCCTTAATTCCATATCCCTCAGGGAGGGCCAGCTCTGCTGGCATCGCTGTTTGAAAATGTGAGGCAATAAATGTCTGTTTACCACTTGACTCCTGTTTGTGAACCTAAATTACAGCCTCCCAAGCAAACAAATACAGGACTGTAGTCATCAAAGGCGACGTTTTGTGCCATCTTGAAAGCGGACAATCAGGAGATGTATTTACAGCCTATTGAGGATGCGCTAGCACGAAGCGCATTTGGCAGTGTTCAAAGGGCCCTCAAGGATTTGGCTCCAGTATACAAGCCGCCCTCCCAGTCAACCAGGATTGTGTTGTTAGTAGGTAGAATTTGTCTTGGGAACACGCCTGACAATACTTTTGAAGTGCCTCCATCAACATCCACTTATTATCTGGCTAATCTAGCTCGTTTCTTGTGGATGATATCACGAAGAAGTTTTTAATTTTATTTGAAAGATTTGACACTTTCAGTCAGCCATTCTGGAAGTGTTAAATGTTATTTTTGTGCAGCAGAGTATTGAAAATTTTCCCAGTATATTTTTTTCCCAATTAGAGGCTTATCTTTGATGGCGAACAACAATATCATTTAATTCCTCTAAGGCTTCTGCTTTGTGAATGATTACAGAGGCAATTATCGTGGTTGAAGCTGTTTTCTTTTGGTCTGGTTGTTAGTTAAGACATGTGATTCTAGTTCCTGTTGCTAGGATGATGCTCGTATACATATAAGCATTCTTTATTTTGTCCATTTCTACAGATATTTCCTTTGAGGTCAGAAAAATCTCTATTTCAAAATAGTTTGAGGTCAAACTAACCTAATAGCATATAGCGATAACCATAAATACTACTGCATTTTGTCTCAGTTGGTAATTACAGCAATCACTGAAGCTCTCTGAGTAGATGTGGTATGTGTATCTTCTGTAAATGTAAGTATATGGTGCCAAACTAGTAGATCTAGTTTACTTATTTTTTGTTGTTGTTTTGTCTTGTCTTTTGAGACAGGAACTTGTCACATATCCCTGACTGGCCTAGAATAAGCTACATAGACCAGGCTGGCCTTGAACTCACAGAAACCTGCCTGCCTCTGCATCCCAAGTGCTGGGATGAAAGGTGTGTGCCACCATTCCTGGCTGATTTCACTATTTATAAACAATTTTAAAAAATCTCCAAAGGTCAGATAGCAAATCAAGGTCAAGCATGCTTTTCTATGGTTTGTGGCTGTGTTCGGTGACAGAACTTGAGCCCAGGGCCTGATATATATTAACCCCATGCTCTATCATTAAGCTACACTCCCAACGAGTGCTTTATTTATTTATTTATTTATTTATTTATTAAAGATTTCTGTCTCTTCCCCGCCACCGCCTTTCCTTTCCCTCCCCCTCCCCCAATCAAGTCCCCATCCCTCATCAGCCCAAAGAGCTATCAGGGTTCCCTGACCTGTGGGAAGTCCAAGGACCACCCACCTCCATCCAGGTCTAGTAAGGTGAGCATCCAAACTGCCTAGGCTCCCACAAAGCCAATACATGCAGTAGGATCAAAAACCCATTGCCATTGTTCTTGAGTTCTCAGTAGCCCTCATTATCCGCTATGTTCAGCGAGTCTGGTTTTATCCCAGGCTTTTTTAAGACAATTTTTTCTTTTTTGTTTTTGTTTTTTACAGTATGGAGAACTATCAAGTTTAAGTCTTCACATATCTTGCTACTACTACTTTTTAGGTTTATTTTCATTCTTTTTATTATGACAATGTACATGTGTCTGTGTGGGGGTGTGCACACAAGCGCAGGTGCCCACAGAGACAAGAGGCATCGGATCCATTGGAGCTGCAGGTGATTGTGAGCTGCCTGATGTCGATCCTCAGGAAGAGCTCAGTGTGCTCTAAACCACTGAGTTACCTCTTCAGTCTTGCTATTACTATTATAGCCCTCAAATAAAGGAATATGTCTTGGCTACTGGACTAATAAGACTTAATAAACAAGCGGCTGATGATACTGATGTTGTTGTACCAATATTGCTAGTACCTGTTCACATACTTTATGAACAAAATAGTCAGTGGGACTGTGGATACAGAATGTTAGAAAATTTTTGTGATAAACAATGATTATACAAGTCTTTGTGCTTATACATAATTATGATTCTTTTACCTTGAGAAGCATTCAGACATTGACATATACTCATATATAACCCAGCCCCTGCCTATGTCGTAATAGCTTCTGTTAGGAATATTTCCTAAGCGAGCTTTCTGACGAAGCAAAAATTCCCAATCAAGCCAAATCAAAACAAGCCAAATTAAGAAATATCCAGGTTTAATGGGAGATCTGCACTCTCGGGTGGCCCCAAAGGGGAAACCGGGAAGCTGCAGGAACGCGACCCCCGGGAGGAAGAAAGGGGAACCACGTGTTCTTCTTTTAGGGGATCACTTAAGTACCCTGGGGAGTGGTCCTGACCCCACCCCCAGGGAGAGGTCAGGACTGGCCTGCTGGGATTTGAAGTCCAGGCCAGGCCTGGGGGTTGAGATAGATGCCAGGGACTGGGGCCTAGGCTCCCAGCCTAACATTCCAGACTCTTGGCTATAGGGGTGACAGAAAATTGGAATGGTATTTATGACAAACACTTAGGCTTTCTCGGGAACAAAGGGCGTAGACACAAATCTGGCTACTTCCTGCGGGTACGGGGCAGCGTGGGGAAGGGGAGAGCCAGGTGTCCACTTTTAGCGAGGTGTGGCTGGAAAGGCATCCCATGAACTCTCATCCCGGAGAAGGCAGGCATCTGTTCCTTGGGGGAGATGAGAACTCAGGTGTCTAGGGGGAAAAAAATTGTTATCGCTAAAGATGAGTGTGCCAGAATGAGGAGCAGGTAGGCCCTTCATTGTGGCATCCTGGAAAACTGGAGGTTGGAAGGTCCTGTGTGCTGGACAGACCAAGTGTCCTGAGTAGGTGCCCGCTTGAGCCTGGAGAGATGGTACCAGCATGGGTGTCCCAAAAGCTTGGCAGCTGAGGGTGTGGTGAGGATTAGTGTGTGAGGTCTTGTCCTTAAGAGGGAGAGGTAGGGAAGGTACCCCGCCAGTGGAAGACTTTGAACTGGGAGGTGATGGTTAAGGAGAAAGGGCCTGCCATAAAGCAGTTTAAAAGGGCTCAGGCCTGTAGGGGAACATGGGGTGGCCCTGAGGTGAGGGCCAAGATAACCTGAGTTCAGTGGAGAGCTTGGTAGGTTGTTGTTTGATTGTCCAGGAGATGTGAGCTTCTGACACCAGCTCCATGAGTCTGAGCCACCGCATTTGCTGTTTCCCTGGAGACTGGAAACACTTCTATCCATCCTGTAAAAGCGTCCACAAGTGTTAAGAGACAACGAAGTTTTTATGAGTATGCATATCAGGGAAATTAACCTGCCAATCTTTGCCCAGTTGGTGTCCACGAAGCTGGTGTATGTGGAGAGCTCCTTGTGGGTTGGCCTGGGCACACGTCTGGCAGGAGGAGTGAACCTGTAAAATAGAATCTTGGAGATGGGCTGGGTTAAAAGGGGCTCCAAGAAGTGGAACAAAGCTTTGGGGAAGCGGCTAAGGATATCTCCACCCAGTAAATGTGCTGGGGCAAGCAGGTATCACTAAGAAAGAATGAGAGAAAAAATGTTCTGCAAGAATGTAGGACAGTGGCAGAGTTTTAAGTGGGGAGGAACTGGTCCCGTCTACCCCTATAACTGAAATTGGTGAGGGAAACTTAAGGCCCTAGTGAGAATAAAAGCAATGGACTTACCCGCCACTTGTAGCATGACCCTAGGCTAGGAGAGGGTTATGGGATATACCATGTTTGGGCAGCGTCAATCTTCTGCAAGGCTGAGACGTTTGAAGGCTGGCACAGTTTCACTTGCAGATGATGATGAAGCTGGACCTCCGTGGCTTGGCATAGAGGACAAGCCCGCATGGGGGCACTGTGATTTCCAGTGTCCAGGTTGCTGGCAGATAGGGCACAACCTCGGAGCAGGCATAGTGCAATATTGTGCCGTGTTACCATTTAGGCCACACTCGATAGAGC
>NW_026067990.1:7076129-7084647 GCF_014885135.2 Alexandromys fortis
CCGCGGAGATTGAATGCCCGGCGTCCCGATACAAACAGATCTCCGCCTCAGCCAACCCCGATCCCGCAGGATTGACCGCAACCTGACTCGAATTCCCAGCGTGAGCTCACGACTTCAAATGGAAATCCGAAAATGACAAAAATAAGTACGAATGGGTCCCCCCAAACCCTATAGCATAGACAAGAAAAGGGACTCACCAAGACGCAGCCGCTGTAGCCCAGAAGCTGGTTTTAAGCGTGGTGTAGAGAACTTGAACTGAAGACTAGGGGCCTTTCAACATGTGGTTTGCCACGTGGAAAGGACCTGCCTAGCTTGGTGGGAACCTCCAAATGTTAGGAATATTTCCTAAGTGAGCTAACTCAGTGGGACCTCCAAATGTTAGGAATATTTCCTAAGCGAGCTCTCTGACAATGCAAAAATTCCCAATCAAGCCAAATCAAAACAAGCCGAATTAAGAAATATCCAGGTTTAAGGGGAGATCTGCGCTCTTGGGTGGCCCCAAGGGGGAAACCGGGAAGCTGCAGGAATGTGACCCCCGGGAGGAAGAAAGGGGAACCACGTGTTCTTCTTTTGGGGGATCACTTAAGTACCCTGGGGAGTGGTCCTGACCCCACCCCCAGGGAGAGGTCAGGACTGGCCTGCTGGGATTTGAAGTCCAGACCAGGCCTGGGGGCTGAGATAGATGCCAAAGACTGGGGTCTAGGCTCCCAGCCTAACAGCCTTCTTAGCACACAATAGCAGAGTGGGCATGACCAGGGAATAAGTACAGTCCCTGGCAGCTCAGTCCCTAGAGAAGAGCCAGAGCTGTCACATCAAAACATCTTTGTAGAGAGGCTCATTGCAGAGAATTACCAACATTCTTCTATCAACCAGGTAAGCACTTACATTTGGCATCAACTAAGGAGCACAGAAAGAAGCAGATGGAGCACACAGGAGGTAGAAGAGAACGGGAAGGTCAGTGGATGGGATACATACAACAGGTATTAGAGTGGAGTCACCAAGCCAGGATGTAGGGGTGAACTCTCCCAAAATTGTTCTTCACATATTACTCATGTGTTGGTTGACTGTTTTTCCTCTGAAGAGAATTAAACACAACTGGAAAGCGCATCCAATATAAGAGCATTTGAAATAAAGGAAGAAATAGAAGATAAAGGGATAAAGGTACTAAGCAGGTATTATGACCCACAAATAAGACAAAGATTCAGTTCTAGGGTCTTAATTCACTCTAGAAGCTAAAGGAAGAATTGAAACTAGGGGCTGGGGACTGGAGAGATGGCTCAGCGGTTAAGAGCACTGACTGCTCTTCCAGAGGACCCGGGTTCAGTTCCCAGCACCCACATGGCAGCTCACAACTGTCTGAAGATCCAGTTCCAGGGGATCTGACACCTTCACACCAGTGCGCATAAAATAAATAAACAATAAGAAATATTTAAAAAAAAAGAAAGAAAGAAACTAGGGGCTGAAGAAAGGCTTCAAAGGTGATCATGGACTTTGAAAGGTAAGTGTCATTTCCTTGGGTGAGGATGTTAGAGGAAGGCTAGTAGTTCCTAACTGAGTGTCTGCAACAGATTTGGTAAAGAGTAGCCAAGGGAGATGGATGAGACTGAGGGTTGTTGCAGGAGGTCCTTCCACTCCTTCAGCTAATAGCCGCTGAGATACCAACCCATTGGGGCGTGGTCTCTCTCCCTTTAAAAAAGTGGCCACTTTCCTCCACTCACTCTCCGCCTTCCGGCTCCGCTTCGGGCGACTAGGCTCCCTTCCTGATTGCGAAGAGGGCTGTTGTCTGGGACGGTGAGCTGTGTAAGTTTTTCCCCCTTAAATAAATAACCATTCTATTAATCATAATTCCAAACTGGTGTGGGTTGTTTGTGATTTATGCTTCAGAGGGTGAGGCAGAAAAGTAACAAGTGATACAGCACACTGAATGGATGCTAAGGTGCTATAAAGGAGCTCCCTTCCAATCACCCAATACTTCCCCAACAGTTCTAAAGAACACAAAATTTAATTTGACAGTATAGTTAAAGAAAATGCTAATAGGGAAAATGTTGTGCTTTAATGTAACCATGCACTGACAAGAGTTGCTAGGTTACTAGAACATGAGTCTATGACACCATAATATTAGCTGAAAGTCTGAGTGGAGTCAGTGAGGATGAGAGAGAAATGGGACCAAGAGCTATTTCCAGGACTTCCTAGCTAAATAGTCATCTACAGGAAGATTTCTTTCCTAAGGTAAGGGAAGCAGTTCAAGAGGTGGGGCACATTATAACATGTCACTAGAGGTTATGTTAACAGATGAAGAGATTCATGTGACGGAAGAGCTATGGATGCCTCTGGGACTCTGATGGCCTTTGTGGCCAAAATTTCTTATTAGTGGAAGAGAAGGCAGGCCAATGGACACCTCAAGTCAATGTGCTTGATTGGGGGTTGGGTGATGAAACTAAAGATAAGTGAGTTTTCCAAAGAAGTAATTTTTCCTCCAAAATACTACAAGGACCACATGTACCCCATACTTAAGAAAGAGAAATGAATTGTATCTGATGCTGTTATACATGTTGCTAATAAATTTTTTTCGTCACATTTTAGGGAAATATAACCAACTGCCTGAAAAGCCTAGGAAGGAGTCCCGAGCCTCCAAAGTGAAAGCCTCTCTTCTAAGGTACCTTATCTTACTGGAGGAATGCAGCCAGTGGCAGTCTCCTCCTTCAAACACTAAGTAGCCAATAGTCTCACTGTTTACCCCAAAATGCTAAATCAAAGGGTAACAACATAGAGATAAGAGTATTCCCTAAACATACAACTTCCTCACTGAAATTTGCACTTGCATAGACACTAAAAGAGAGATTTACAGTCTTCCATAAGTCACCATGTCCAAAATTAACATTGCATTTAGTGAATAACCTAACATTCCCATGCACATTGCAGTTCAAGTTTTAGCACAGGAACATGGAAGGGAGTGTTCATGAAGCTTGAGTATGGGAAACATTATGCCCCCCCCATTACCCAGTGGTTTCATTGGTAGAAGATGAGCCAATAGCTATCGAGCTTCAAGATGATAGCACCTGTGACCACCAACAGCTGTTTAGTTTTGTAAGGACATCATGTGTTACCAGCAATAGCTGTCTAGTTTCATAATGCTATCATCTAGCTTCCCACCACAAAACCCCAAATCATACCATCTTCATGAAGGCTCTGTAGGCATTCTTTGAAAATGTATTTGCAGTATTACATTTCTATAAAAGCACCCAAATCTCTCCGAGAAGATTAGAGGCTTGGTGGGTTCATCGTTTACATTACTCTTTACACGCCTCTGTACAAAATGCCCTGTGAATGACTGAAGACACACTTAGAAAAAAAAGATGCAAAACTTTCACTGTGAAGCATATGTGGCCTCTATACTAAGGCTTCCCACTAGAGGAATGTGGCCATTAGCTGTCCCCTTGCTTAATCAAAACCTTTGATTCAAAGGCCAGTCACTGCGTTCATTTCTCATCAAAAACAACACAAAACCCAGACTTAGATGTTCTACCACAAAGATGAGTAGAAGAGTGTAAGTAAGGAACCCTCAATGACACTTACATTCCACACAAGACATACCCTAAACTATGATACAAAATTCTGAGTGCTTCAGATGCCGTCAATCCTATATCAAACCCAATGTAAAGATATTGTCCTACATATTGCAGTTCACTTTCAGAATATGAATATCTTAAAAGAAGAATGTCTTAGGTGCTGAGAGAACCCATGGAATAGAGGGACCACAATGCCTCCTTTGGTGTCATAACCAATTTATCCATGCCTTCTCATGGGTGAAAGTTGGGCACAGGGTTGCTTTCCTCCATGATATCAACACCCACTGTTGCAGTCAGTAGGGAAGTTTATCACAAAGAGAACTTCAATTCCCAAGGACTAGGACTAAGACTCATGACTGACCCAAAGGTTTAGACCTTCCAAAATTACAGCTCCATCTACACTTCACCCAAGCAACAAAACTTGATTTCTGGTGACATCTGACATAATTCTTCACATATCAGTGCAAGGGGATCTCTGATTTGCTAAAGGGACTCCAAAGAGGCAGGCATGAAGCCCCTCCCCCATTGTGACATGTAATGATGGTATGCAATGTGATGCCATGGCCTCTCTGCTAACATTTCCCACTGGGAGAAATTGTCCAAAGGCCATGCATGCTCCTACCTAGTCAAGACCACTCTGATCCCAGCTCGTACTCTGTACCCTTCTCAATATAAGGTAACTAGCCGTAGGTTTAGTACAATGAATATTGGTGAGGACACATCAGGAATTAATATTCCCTTTAGAACATCTACCCTTGCAAACATGCCACAACACTGCATGACAGAAGCTGAAGATTTTATTTTACCTTTTTATTATTTCCATAACTAATTCAAGTTTTTAAAATTCTCGCCATGTTGTTATTCAAATTTCAGCATGAGTTATTTGAGGAGACTGAGGGAATCCATGGAAGGGAGGGATCATGTTACCTCATTTCTGAGCGGGGGAGGGGGGGTGGAAGGGTGAGGGGTGGGGGAGTGGGGGGTGGTGGAAGGGTAGAGGGAGGTACCCTGATTGAAGGTTTCTCATTGGTGAATGGTGAACCAATAGGTGCCCTCCTTCATAATGATGTCATCTGTCACCATGATAAATACTAAAGGGTCTATACACCTTTAATCCCACTACTCAGGAGGGAGAGACAGCCTAATCTCTGTGAGTTCAAGGCCAGCCTGGTCTACAGAGCAAGTTCCAGGACAACCTCTAAAGATATACACAGAAACCCTGTCTCTTAAAATCCAAAAACAAAAACAAAAGACTAATAGGTATGGTCCTATTAGTATTTTCCACAAAAACCACAATACCCATACCTTGTACTCTATCACAGGAATAAGAATAGAGAATTACAGGCATCATCTATCATGTCTGGCAATACATTTCAGGTGTAAGAACAGTGTGCTCTCAGACTGCCTGAAATGACCCCTAACAAGAAGCCCTGATGCCTCCCTCCATTGTGAGGCACTGATGGCTTGTTCACTAAGGTTTCCCACGGAACTTGTCCTCTGTTCACCCCCATCAGGACCACTCTTTGACTAGCTATTGTGTTTACTTCTCAGGATAGAACACAAAATCATAAGATTAAAACCATGAACAGTGATTAGTCCCAGTGGATAACAGTCCCATGACTTTGGTACCGCACTAGCACACTCAGAGAGTTGCAAATGTCATCACCTTTATGTCCAATGTTGAAAAATTGCTCACATATTACAATCTACTTTTCAACACAAGGATTCTGAGATGCACATATGGAAGACAGGAGCTCTTGAAGCCACCTTTGGGAGCAAGAACTTTTAAAATGGTCCCATTAGTGGAAAATTGACCAATAGCTACACTCCTTTGTGATATACATCTGTTGTGACATCATCTGTTGCTACAATTAGGTGTCCAGGTTTATAGTACAGCACTTAAAGGATGCAGGCCTTTAATCCCAGCACTCAGGAGGCAGAAGCAGGAGGATCTCTATGAATTCAAGGCCAGCCTGGTCTACAGAGCAAATTCCAGAACAGCCAGAGTTAACAGAGAAACCCTTGGAAAAAAAAAAAAAACACAGAAAAAACAGACTAGGTTTCCACACAGCCAGTACATGCAGTAGAATCAAAACCCAGTACCATTGTCCTTGGCTTCTCAGTCAGCCCTCCTAGTCAGCCACGTTCAGAGAGTCCGGCTTGATCACATGCTACATCAGGGGGAAAGGACCTTGGACTTCCCACAGGGCAAGGAAGCCTGACTGCTCTTTGGACTGGAGAGGGAAGGAATTGCCAATACTAGCCAGGCAGTGGTGGCACACACCTTTAATCCCAGCACATGGGAGGGAGAGACAGGCAGATCTCTGTAGATTTTTGTGAGTTTCAGATCAGCCTGGTCTACAGAGTGACTTCCAGGATAGCCAAGGCTACCAGAAAAATCTTGTCTCTAGAAAAGAGAAAGAAGGAAAAAAGCAGCAAAGCTGGGGGTAGATGAAAAGATGGTAAAAGTCAGAGCACCAGGAAGTCTCCTGTGAGATTTCTCTCCTAGAAATGGCAGAGAAGCTCCACCCACGATACCCTCACAATATAGCTGCCTAAAGAAGGACACCATGGGGGGAGGGGGAGGGAAATGGGAGGAGGTGGAAATTTTTAATTAAAAAAAAAAGAAGGACACCAATAGACATGCTAACAGACATGGAAGGGGTAAATCTTATGGGTGCCTACCACTAGCTAAAATACCTAAAATCATCTAAGGAGCATTGAGAATGGTGGATTATCAATCCCAGGAATGAGCTCTCTAATTGGTTACATAACAGCAAGTGGTCAATGCTGAAATCATATACATACAAGCAAAACTTAAAGTACCTAACAGGTTGTATTTATGTATTGATGCATTTGTGTGTATGTGTGTGTGTAAAACAATAACACAGAGAAGGAAATCATGGATTTGAGAGGGAGCAACGGTAGCGAGGGCATGGGAGGGATTAGAGGGAGGAAAGCAAAGGGATGAAATGAAGTAATGATGTAATGATATTTTATGTTAAATTTAAAATTTGAAAACTATATTTTAAAAAGGAGCTGCCAATACGCTTGCCTCCCCTCCAGAACTTGATGGTAAGACCCTATTGCTCAAGACACCACATTCTCAAGGGACACAATGGAGAAAGCAAGCAGATACTCACCTGCAAGTTTCATCTCTACTGGCTAGCTTTCATAGTGCTGGAGTGTACCATGCTTGCTACCAGAAGAGAAATTGTTTTTTATTGGTGGAAGGCAGACCAATGGCTGCCCTCCCTCTTCATCACTTATTTGTTGTCTTTACTGTACTGGTTTGATGCTATATAATTATAACATTACATCATTTCCTCTCTTCCCTTTCCTCCCTCTAATCACTCCCATGCCCTCAACACCATTGCTCCCTCTTCAATCCAGAACGCACATGAACCTCAACTCATGTGAGCTATGGATTAACATGGAAAGGTTAGATTTAGAAGGTAGTGATCCCCAAATTTCACCTCCACCAAACACCCTGCTTTCCAGCAGTGGTAAAGTCCAGGGGTTTGAGGTAGCCATCTCTGACATTTCTTCTCACTCAGCTATACAAGATGCTCTGTAAGTGACTGGAAGCACCCTTACTAAAAAGGCATGAAATCTTTACTGCAAAGCATGAGTGGTCTCTCCACTAAGGCTTCTCATCTCAGAAACTTGGTTGATAACTGTCTTCCTACTTAAAGAATAGTCAAAACTCAGGAATTGTGTTCACTAATCACCAAGGAATCCCAAGTCATATATTTATCTAGAATGAAGAGTAAGAGGTCATTCTCTCTACATTGACAACTGCAACTCAACAGAAGACACATACTCTTCCTAAAGAAGGAAATATTAAGTGTTACAGATGCCATAAATTCTAGAGCAAAGCCAAAGTTAAGAGATTATCTACATATTACAGTTCATTTTTCTGCACAATAATATCTGAGATACTAAGGGAACCAATGGAAGGGAGGGGCCATGATGTCTCCTTTGGCCTCTTCACCTCTTTACCCAAATTTCCCCATTGGCCTCCTCTATGACTGTATCATCTGTCACCACTTTCAATAGACTACTTTAACACCATAGAACTCCAAATAATGAGGGTTGGCATTAAGAGACCCAGGTAAGTGGAAAGGATGTACTTTTCCAAATAACACCTTTATGTCAATACCCCACGCTCTACCCAAGATAAGAAACTAGAGAGATTCAGAAGCCATTCTGATGTTACTCGACATATATCTGTGCAAAGTACTTTAATTGGCCAAAGGGACCCCAAACTAGAGAGATTCAGAAGCCATTCTGATGTTACTCGACATATATCTGTGCAAAGTACTTTAATTGGCCAAAGGGACCCCAAGCAGGCCAATGTGCCTCTATTTTGGGAAGTCTGTCACCTTTCTAGTTCCCTTTCCCTTTAGAAGAAAGTGACCATTTGCTATGCGCCTAATTTTATGGCTCATTTATGGAAGCTTTTTTTCATTGGTGGAACATGGTCCAATGGCTGACCTCCTTCATAATGACATCACCTGTCACCACAATGATTATGCACTTGTAATAGCATATCAGTCTATCATAGGATCTGCCACTAAGATTGATAGGGTTTGGGCCTGGCATGGTCTTTAATCCCAACATTTGGGAAGTAGAAGCAGATGGACCTCTGTGAGTTTTAGGCCAGCCTGGTCTGTATAATGAGTTCCAGGACAGCTTGATAGGGTTTGTCATATTTTCTAGGAATACTCGATTACTTTTAATGTCAAGAAAGCATTGGCCATTTATTACATCTGTACCTCCACAGAGGTCACTCAGCCATGAGTAGTGATTTAGAATGTATAAAATGGAAAAAAAAAGCCGGGCAATGGTGGCGCACGCCTTTAATCCCAGCACTCAGGAGGCAGAGGCAGGTGGATCTCTGTGAGTTCGAGACCAGCCTGGTCTACAGAGCTAGTGCCAGGACAGGC
>NW_026067990.1:7084659-7103897 GCF_014885135.2 Alexandromys fortis
CAAAAAAAAAAAAAAAAAAGAATGTATAAAATGTTATTACTTCCACAAATAATATGAATACTCAAACTACCTATATGATTCAATGGAAATATAGCACACATTAACTCTAGAGGTTACAGAATCCTGGTGAGCTGGGTATGATAGTACAAGCCTTTAATCCACCACTTGGGAGAAGAGGCCGGTGGATCTCTGTGTATTTGAGGCCAGCCTGGTCTACATAGCGAATTCCCAGACAGTCAGAACTACACAGAGAGACCGTCTCAAAAATAAAATTAATTTAAATTTAAAAAGCCAGGGAAGGGAATACCATAAGCTCTTTCCCCAGTGTTCCCTAGTGGTATATAGTGAGCCAATGAGTGCCCTCTTTTCTGATAGCACCACTTGTTCCTATCCTCCTCGTATTGGTTTAATAGTACTAAAGGCCCCATCATGTTTTCTGCACTAAGATAGAGAAGAGGCAGTTCTAGAAATTAGTGACTCCCAAACTACAAGTCCATACCAGTACCCTGCACTCCACCTAGGGAAAGGAGAGTATAAGTTTGGAGGAGTCGTCTCTACTCTTCATACATCTACGCAATGTGTTCTGTAGTTGAAGACACTCTTCTGCAACCACCATTGAGAGGTATAGACGGCCTCTCCACCAAGGATTTCCATCAGGGGCAGGTAGCCAATGCCTTGTCTCCTACTTAATCAAAGCCCTGATTCTGAGGTCAACCATTGTGCTCACTTAGAACCACATAATTCAGAATCATGCATTCTTTCTCGAAAGAAAAAAGGAAAAGAAATTAATTTTCTTTGCATTATTATACCTCCCTACCTTTCCCCCACCCTCTGCTAGGAGAATGTCAGTGTAGAATTTCAGAAGTCAAATCTGACTTTCTTGTTCCTGCTCCTACAAAAGGAATTCTCTGAGTCAATGGATTCTTAGCAGGAAGAGGCTGTGACACCTCCATCGGGAGGCATGGCTGGTTACCCTCATTTTTTACTAAGATCTCAGTATCATCAAACCATTGTATTTGATTCCTATCCCAGTATCTCTTTATCATAGACTCGGGTAACCCTGTATGCTTTAACCCTTCCCTTACCAGTTTTCCCTTTAGAGTAGTGTTTTCTACAGGAGGAAGGAGTTCACTGGGTTGCAAAAACTACCGCTGAGTAAACTACCAAGGTATCTGGCTAACACTCTGGCTAAGGGACCCATAGATCAGAAAAGTCAAAATATGCACATGGTGTTGAGGGGCCTGTGAATCTGCAGACTCCCATTGATGGATTCTGAGCCAATGTGTATCCTTTTTCTAAGAGTAGTTTCCTCTCTCTACCAACCACAGGGGGGCTTTGTGTCAGATGTAAAGGTAAAAAGGTCTCTCTCCATTACCACTCTCCTGAGTATAGAAAAAGCATATAAGGGGTTTTTTTTTTTTGGAAGAAATCATTTAAAAGCTCATAATCTTGAGATATTAAGTGCAAAATGTCACGGAGAATTTGTGGAATAGGATACTTAATGTGAAAAATCTGAAAGATATTAAAATTTCTGGGTATAATTATACATAAATACATGCAATATACTGCCTATATAATTTGCATATTTTATAAACATGTAATATCAATTAGTAGTGACATTGCCAATCAGAATATTATGGGCCCTTTCCTGACCCCACTGGGATCTTTTGAAACTGATTTTAATTTGCTTTCAGTATGTATATATGAAATGGGCCACGGTTGCTATGGAGATCTTAAAGCTCATCCAAACTGTGTGGTTATGTCTGAAATTATGTCTTTGGGGAAATTCAAATTATGAGAACGAGGACTGTGGGTGTCTGCCTCTCAAGATTCCACTTGTTATCCACCAAACTAGAAAGACTCATAGATTCCCAGGCTTAATAGATGATTATATTTCATAGTAGATCTTTTATCCTGTCAACCATCCTGAATAACATACCAAATTAATTTGGGGGCATAAATGGATGTGCTTTTTAGGAGAATTTGGCTCTATTTTCAGCTGTGAATTATGCATTAGTAAGAATTATTTGGACAGCATTCATCACCATTTCCGAAGTTAATGAAATTCCATTACTCTTTGGTACATTTTCATTTCACCCTGTGGTAAATTAATTCTCCCTCGTTCTTCCTATCTGTCTCTGCCTCCAATTCTCCTTTTGCATCATTTACAACGGTTACAAAGTGGAAACATGGAGAGGCTTCATAATGCTGATAAGTTAAATAAGGGCCAGGAAAGACAGATGTTGCTGATTCTGTAAATAATGATGTATTCTGTAACTTGGTACCAAGATGAACACGGCAGGCTGCTTGTTTTTCTCAAACGCCACTGCTATGTGCGCTCCTCCAGAATTCAGAGATCAGGGCTGAAGGATTTGTGTAGGGTACTCCTTAGAAGTCTAAGCCCCCACCTTGGCATGGTTCACGCTCGGGAGCTGTCGGCTGCCACTTGGGCAGCAGAAGTAGCAGCACATGTCCCCAGGTGGGATGCTGAAAGGAAGTAGCCAGAAAGCTCCTGGGCGAATAAAAGAGCCAGCCTTGAGTTCTCTTGCTTCTGCAAGCCTGAAGCTGTCCTTGGTGATGAGGCCTATGCTTATTATCAGCCTGGTCCTTCCTGGCCCCATCCTGTGTCCAAACCTAGTATTGATTGTCTGGTTCCTGCTCTCACAGATCCCCTACCCAATAAGTAAACAAATGTCTTTTTGTCTAGCTCCCTAGGAAGAGACCAAAGTGCATCCAGGAAGCTGGTTTGGCCCTGCTCTCATAGATGGCTCTGTATGTTTCTAGACTCTTTTGCCAGCTAATAGTTTAGTGGTTGAAAGGAAGCTCTGCCTCTGAACACAAAAAGCACCAATGTTTGAGTGCTTTGGAGTTTACTTTGGGAGCATTGCCGAGGTCTGTACCAAACTCATCAGTAGTTTCCACAGCATCAGTGGAGATAATGTCTCTCACACAGACATAGCACAAGGAAGAAATGAGATAAGGCATAAGGAAATCTCAAGCTCTGGGGCTAACACTTGGTAAATGGCAGTTATTATGACCGTTACTAGGTCCTTCTGTTTCCTGACCACCTCCTGATCTCAGCTCCTCTTCTCCTCCGTTTGCTATTGTGCTTGCTTCCTGCTCATCTTCCAAGAGCCTTAAAGAGGTAACTCTTCAAGACACCACTAAAGCATGACTCATCCAGCCCCAAACACCATACAGAAAGTTTGAGAAACAGAACTTCTTCCTGCAGTCCTTAACTACCCAACCTTGAGTTTCAGGGGGGGAGGGGGAATGATTGATGGACAGGTGGAGAGAGACAAATAGACAGACAGACAGACAGACAGACAGACAGACAGACAGACAGACAGAGAGGAGTGATGCTGGGAGCTGCTGAGAGTCACAGCGTGGTATAGGTGGAGAGAAATGAAGAGCTATAGCCCACCCAAGAAGAGGCAGAACTGAGGAAAAGAGGAAGATTATCTTCAGTGTTTGACAACTCTGTTACACACACACACACACACACACACACACGCACAGTAACTGACATAGCATACTCTTTCTGCCTTCAGAAAGATTTGTGTTTTATGTCTAAACGAGGGTGAAAGTTTGGAATTATTTACAGTAGGACGAGTCTCCCAAACTATTCCTTCTCAAACCATACAAAAGCCGCTTGATTTCCACAGATGAAAAAGTGTTCAATCAGTTCTGTTAGAACAACCAGAAATGGACATAGTCACAAAGATTTCTGGTTGAAGGTATTTAGCCAAACTTCCCAGAATGAAGTCAACCAGATGGCAATGGCATTGATTATACAAACACTGGTCATTTTCCATTCTGAAAAAAAATGGCTTCCCACAAAACAATTCAGACAAGCAATAACAACACAGGCTCCTGGTTACATAGAGTAGCTATCGCTTTAGATTGCTTTTCAGCTTTGCCTTATGCAATGCATGTATGTTTGTTCAGACAGTTCGATGATCGTTATTTCAATTAGCTCCAGACAGATCCCCTCCAGAAGCAAAAAGTAGAGAGCGTAGATTTATTTTCCTGTATCGAGCAGCCTGGTAGATACTCATGTAAACATAGTCATAGCAACATCTGTGTAGTAAGTTGCCGGGAGCTCTTAAGCCAGGAGCGTGATTGGAGTCAGGTGAAGATAAGAGGGGCCTTGATGGTAATTTATAGTTGTTGGGGAAAGCACAGAGCTAGGGAGGAACCCTATTCTTGATGAATGCAGAGGCCATTAATGAGGCGAGGTAATCAATATCGACCGTGAAGGGGACAGTAAATCCTATGATCCCATGCCTCTCTTTATCGTTTTTGTTCTGCAAGAGCCACTGATCCTGGGATGCTTTAGAGAAACCTCCGAGCTAAAAAGGGCAGTGTGATATTGATGCTGAGTCCCCCTTTCCAGGAGCATTTCATTTAAATACCAATCATGGGAGCTAAACTCTTCTTTCTGGCCAAATTTCAAGTTAAGATCAGGAACTTTACGTCTTCTCTTCACAGACCGTATTATTACACATCCCATACCATTTCCCTTGAAGATGTCTCATGCCGCCAGCAGTATACAAGAGGTTCGTGTACTCTGGATCCTGGTCCGCTTTGGATACTGTCCATTTTGTCTTTGTTTTAGCCATCCTAATAGATCCCCAGTAGCATCTTGCTGTGGCTTTAATCAGCGCTTCTCTGATGACTAACGGTGTTGAGAACCTTTTCATCTGCCTGTTTGTTAGCACTCTACCTGGTAGCGAAGAAGGGCCTCCTGCACAGGATTTCTTGTCCTTTCCATCTGCTTCTTTCCCAAATGCATAATTTCAGCAGAGGCTACCTGTTTTCAGTTTAAAGTAGCAGCCACTAGCTTGGAGAAAATGGCACTCAGGAGCAAGGCAAGAAAGGAAGTATTGGGGGGAAACTGCTCACATACCATACCCTGACCTAATTCTGAAAAAATTAACTTTGGTGTTAGCTCCTTTCTGTTTTACACACACACACACACACACACACACACACACAAATTTTTCTGTGTTTGTTTTACAGTTTCTTAATTAAAAGTTTTAGAATGAAATGTACACAATAGATGAGAGATAGACAGATAGATAGACAGACAGACAGACAGACAGACAGACGACAGACAGACAAGGATTTTTAGATTTCTCTATTTCATGTGCATGAGATTTTTATGTATGTATGGGCAAAGTATACATGCCTTGTGCCTAAAGGGGTCAGACGAGGGCACTGGATTCCCTGGAACAGGAGCTTTGAGCCACCATGTAGTTACTGGGAAGTGAACCTAGGTCCTCTTCAAGAACAAGTGCTCTTAATTACTGAGCCATCCCTCCAGCCCTCGGTAGATAGATTGAAAGGGGGCTCTAAGGAGTCACTGAGGAACCATCCACGTGTGCTTCATTATTGCAGCTAGAATTCATACAAAGAGCAATGAGAACTTTTGCTGTCTTTACAATCTTCCCTTGGCATTCAGAAAGGAAGTCTGAAGTTTATTTCTTTTGCAGTTTCAACACACATACACACACATATATACATACACACACACCTACACAAACACATACACACACAGATATAGATACATACACAAACACACACACACCTACACAAACACATACACACACAGATATAGATACATACACAAACACACACACACCTACACAAACACACACACATATATATACACAAACACATACACACACATATACACACATACATACAGAAACATACACATACACACATACATATACACACAAACACACACACACATACACAAATATACACATGCACAAACACACACACATATATATACACACATACACAAACACACACACAACTTGATTCTTGAAGCCTAAGATGTGGTTTTAAGGCTCATTTTGCTTACTAAATATTCCACGAATGCCTAAAACATGCCAAGCGACAGACTAGACAACACGGGAAAATCTCACGCTACATGAGTCCTACTCTTAACTCTGGGAAAGGAACTCAAGGTCTTGTATCTCAGGCTGAATTTAGAAAGCAACTGAAATTTTTTGTTTTTCTTAGTACTCATCTTAGTGCTCAAAATCTAGATATAAGACTAGTCCACTTTCAATATTTTTTAATTTTTCATATGAATAACTGTTTGTCTTCATGAATGTACATGTGCCCATGTGAGTTTGGTACCTACAGAGGTCAGAAGGGACATGAGGGTCCCTGAAATTAGAACTACATACAGCTGTTAGCTACCATGTGGGTCTTGGAAATCAAACCCAGCTCCTGCTGAGCCCTCTCTCCTGCCTCTTTATTCCTTTCTCTTGATGACCCCCGCTGGCCACAAAGCTGTCTTGAGTCCTAAACTCACTCCCTTTCTTCCCATTTTCTATTCACATATTAGCAATGTCCCTGTTTAGTAGTCTCTGCCTTTTAAAAAGATTCAGAGAAACACTATGAAATGTTGAATTTGTGTTAACCTATACTCTAGCCCAAGGAACCAAAAAAATGTCACAGAAGCGGTAGAAGAAGAGAGAGATTCTTCTGGTGAATATCCTATTTTGTAACACATATGCTAGATGGGTGAATAGACAGATCCATAGCAATCCTCTGCAGCTAATCACTAATTCAACAAGGAAGAAGGAATAATTAACCCCAAATACTAGGAGGGGAACATGCCTTCCCTGATTAATTCTGCAAACACTTGTTTATTGCTGATGAGATTTTTTTTTTTTTTTTTTTTTTTTTTTTTTTGCCTGTGAAAGAGACAGATTTTGGATTTCTTCGCTACAATTAATTCTTCAATTATCCATGTTTAATGGGCAGGATTCTGCACTGGCTCTGAAAATCTCAAACAATAATAGAGACCCCAGCACTCTTCCCACCAGTCACGTGCCTTCCTCTGGTCAGTTTTCTCTTTCCACCCACAGCTAGCAAGCAATTGTTTGTACAGTAGGTAAAAAAAAATTTTCTGAGGTAATCTCTCCCCCTAGAGGCCAATTGATGATTTTCTGGGAAAAGGCTAGAATGATGATCCACCTGGGTACCAATTTACAAAAGCGACGCTCCACAGAAGGACAAATGCCCCCTAGGAGCTAGGTGTACGCTCACCTCCTATGAATTGGAGGAGGCTGAATGAGAACTGAGATCATCAGGGAAAGCTGGGTGACTTTAACATAAACTGCTCTCTGAGCCTCAACTTACTTGGCTGTAAAATGGACCCAAAAAGCACCAGGCACAGTGAATATCCACTCTGTTCTCAGCAATTACTACTACTGGTATTATTATTATTATTATTATTATTATTATTATTATTATTATTATTATTGTGCTTGGCTGTAGTGAAAGCACAGGAGAGAGTGGATTGTCTCATCTAAGGGGTGTGAATTTGTTGTATTTCTGATGAGAATAAGAGGTTCTGGATATTAAAAGAAAATACATCCTAAACTGGGCCTGGTGGCACAGACCCATAATCCCAGTGACTCTGGAGGCAGGAGAATCTCGAATTCAAAGCCTGCCTGGTCTACAGAGTGAGTTCAAGCCCAGAGTGAGTAACTTGGATGATGTCTCAGCCTGAAAGGTGGGAGAGCACAGGTAGAGGGAAGCCCAGCTTACGCTGCTCTGGTCTAAGAAGCAGGACACCCAGGACCCATCCCCGGCTCTGCGGATCAAGTAATCGTGCAGAAACTTCTGCTTTTTAGTTTCACTTCCAATATTCTTCCCTAGTGTCAGGGACAACGGCAAGGTTCTGCCTGGTGTGTTCTGAGCCCAGGACAGGACTTTATCTAGTGAAGTTTGCCATCCACTGCAGTGGGGACTGTTTCTGCCCCCGCCCCTCAAGCTTCCTTCTCTGAAAGTCCCAGGGAGAGTTCCTTTCCCTCAGCCTAGCAGAGAATGTCTCCTGATGCTTGAAGCTTCCCCGGTTTCTGGTTCTTCAGAATTCCTCCCAACCAGAATATGTCCCTAGCATTGCTACGTCTCCTAATTTTGTCCTAGGCGGAGCAGCTCTAGTCCCTTTCAATGGCACTTTGGCAAGTAACCTAATACCCAATAGGACCAGCTTCACCTACATCAGTCAACTCTATGTGTGACCTCGGCCAAATTAGCTTTCCCTTTCAGTTTATACGACACGGCCTAGAAGGTCCCTGAGGACGGCTCTGTCCTTTTCAGAGGGAGAATCCTGGGAATCTTGCTGGGAGATGCGGAGAACACAGTCTAAGTGGATGTGTGGACTGGGGCTTCCTCTGATCACCTCTGAGAGGAACATCTAGAGGGCAAACGGACTACTTAACGAATGACCAGTGTATCTTCTCCCAACCCATGGGTTTAAAGAGAATGAAGCAGGGCTGGAGAGACCACTCAGCAGTTAAGAGCACTCACGGCTCTTGCACAGGGCCTGGGTGTGGTTCCCAGAACCTACATTAGGTGGCTTACAACCACCTTTAACTCCTGTTCTAGGAGATGAGAGACCCTCTTCTCCCTTTTCAGCACTGTGCATGTGTGGTGCACACACATGTGTAGGTGCAGGCAAAACACTCACACACATAAAAGAAATGAGTAACTCTTTTAAAAAAAAATATTAAAGAAGGCCGGGTCTGGTGGCACATGCCATTAATCCCAGCAGGCTTGGGAGGGAGGAGCAGGCGAATCTCTGTGAGTTCAAGGCCAGCCTGGTCTACAAAGCAAGTTTCAGGATAGCCAGGACTGTTTCATAGAAAAACCCTGTCTAGAAAAAAAAAAACTAAAAAAAATAAATTAAAAAAAAAAAAAAAAAACAGGCGTTGGTGGCACACGCCTTTAATCCCAGCTCATGGGTGGCAGAGGCAGGTGGATTTCCGTGAATTCCAGGCTTACAAAGTGAGTTCCAGAACAGTCAGGGATCCACAGAGAAACCCTGTCTCGAGAAACTAAAATTAAAAAGCTATATAAAAAAGCTCTGTCTCAAAAAAGAAAAAAAGAAAGAAGTTTTTCCGTGGGCCTACACAGACTTGACTTTCATGAACGCCGTATTACTTTTACGCACTAGGTGGCAGCAAGACCCAGCTTTAGAGAAAGAGGAGCACATTTTTCAGTTGCTATTTCCATGACAACCTCTATAACACACTTCCATATTTTAGTTCTCTATTTTTATTTTCTAAACAACTAACCATGTTTAATTCCAATGAAAAGTAGTCACAAATGAGTGTAGAAATTTCAGAAAGGAGCCAGGCGGTGGTGGCGCACACCTTTAATCCCAGCACTCGGGAGGCAGAGGGGGGCGGATCTCTGTGAGTTCGAGGCCAACCTGGTCTACAAGAAGTAGTTCCAGGACAGGCTCCAAAGCTACAGAGAAACTGTCTTGAAAAACAAAAACAAAAACAAAAACAAAAAAAAAAAGAAAGAAAAAGAAAAGGAAAGAAAGAAAGGAAGGAAGGAAAGAAAGAGAAAGAAAGGAAGAGAGAGAGAGAAAGAGGGAGAGAAAGGAAAGAAAGAAGAAAGAGAAAGAAATTTCAGAAAGAGACATCAAGTATAAAGCCAAGAAATAATGTAATTGTTGAGTGTGAACCTTTCATGAAGAAAGCGGGAATGACGCCCCTGATGCTGTACAGGTAGCTAGTGAAGGGTTCGAGTCTCTTTACTCTGAATGGCAATCTCTTCTTTTCTCCTTTGGAATGTGAAAGCACCCTATAGTTTTGTTAGATAGCTGCATCCTGGTACAAATCAGTTAATCCCTCTGGGCCTTCGATTCCTCATCAGTAATATAAGGCTACAAATCATATCTGTGTTGGAGGGTCCCATGAGAATTAAGTGAAATAGTGAGGCACGTGATGCTGAAGAAGTAGTTACACGCCGCAGGCATTTCACGTGCAAGAACGAATAGTACGCATAGGTAACATGCCAGGATGTTTGAGAACATTTTAGACCTTGATTTCTTGTGATAAAGCCTGATGCAACGTACTCCGTACGTCCCACTCCGCAGTATTGGACATGACATGCATTTTATTTTATTTTTTGTTTTTTGATTTGCTTTGTTTTTTTGTTTGTTTTGTTTGTTTGTTTGTTTGTTTGTTTGTTTGTCAAGACAGGGTTTCTCTGTAACTTTGGAGCCTGTCCTGGAACTAGTTCTTGTAGACCAGGCTGGTCTCGAACTCTCAGAGATCTGCCTGCCTCTGCCTTCTGAGTGTTAGGATTTAAGGTGTGCTCCACCACCGCCCAGTCTATGGTATGCATTTTCAACACAGATGATTTAAGAAATAAGAAATGAAGAGGGGAGGGTGTCCAAAGACAGGTTAGCTAAGGTTCTCCCAGTGTGAACCGTGCCTGACTGAGTAAGCATGAAGACTCCGTGTGTCTAACTCTGGCTTTCACCCTTAGGAGAGGACCTGATAGAGGATAGTGAGTTCCTCAAGTGATATCCTATTCCATCAATCACTTACAAGACCGGAGGTAAGAGACTCCTCCCCCTGATAGCCTCTGGGAGCAACATCTGAGATTTCTAATTTGAAGACATGAAGAAGACGTCTGTGGGTCAAATTGAGAACATGACTACCCAGAAGCCCCATCAAGGTCAGTATCGCAGTGGACAATACCGTCCTCCAGCAATCACCAGGGACATACCCCTCAAAACACATATTCCTAGAACAGAAACCAGCAAGCTCCTCCAGCCACATGACTATGAGACCAATGTGGCTGATATGTGGCTGATAGTAGCCTATAGAATGACTATAGCTAAATCAGGGGCTGGAGAGAAGGCTCAGCAGTTAAGAACACTGGCTGTTCTTTGAAAAGGACGTGGGTTTGGTTCCGGGCATCCACAGTGGGTGGCTTACAACCGCCTAAGACTCCAGGTCCAGGGCATTCAACATCTTCTGGCCTCCGCGGGCACTAGATATGCACACGGCACACATAGATGCAAGCACTCACACATACACGGGAAATACAGTTCTCTTTAAAAGTTTAATCCCAGAAGCTGAGAGGCAGACACAGTTAGATCTCCGTAAGTTTGAAGTTAGTGTGGCCGTATAAGAGTTCCAGGCTAGCCAAGGTGGCATAGTAAGACCACTCTGAAAAAAAAAAAAAGACTACCTAATAACTGTAGCTAAAGTAAAAGTAAGTGATGGCAGGACCTCACCTTTACAAATGTTTGCATGTATCATAAGTAATAAAAACTCAGAGACGGATATTGGGGTTCAATCTGAAGACCAGAAAAGCAAAACAGCCAGCCACTAGCTCTTACCTCTACTTCAGTCTGAAATGGTGCTCCTGCCTCCAGGAATCTCAGAAAGAGACTGAGACTGAGAGCTGTCTCTTCCCATTCTATAATCCTCTCTAGTTCTGAGATTAAGGGCGTGCACCACTACCACCAGGTTTCTATGGCAACTAGTGTGGCTACTGGGATTAAAGGTGTATGTGATTGCTACCTGGTCTGTAAGACTGGCCAGTGTGGCTATTTTACTTTTCTGATCCTCAGGCAAGCTTTATTTATTAAAATACAAATGAAATGCCACTACACTTACACATTTTTCTGCAAGGTTTTATACTATGCAAGGCCCTTTGGTAGTTTTTCTCTCATTTGCCAGTTAACACCGTGGAGTCAGCACAATGACTCCTCAGTCACCGTCAGTGAGGACAGTAGATGGGGCAGAAGAAGATCAAGAACAAAATAGACCTGGGGACAATGGCAACATGTCTGCAATCCCATCTCTCAGGAGGCTGACATAGGACAATCGTGTGAGCCCCAGGGTTTGGTGCCAGACTGAGCAACACAGGGGTACTGTGTCTCAGAAACAAAACAAGATCAAAAAAGGGCAGGGAGATAAAGGCCCTAGAATCAGACAAATTTGATTTATAACATAGATCTGGCACAACTAATCTATGGGACTCTGGGCAAGTTCATTTCCTTCCTCTACCTTTTAATTTTTATTTTATTTAGTGGTATCACAGGTGTGTGTGTGTGTCCACGTGTGCATGCCTGCACGCAGGTGAGTAAATGTCACAACTTCAGCATGGAGGTCAGAGAACAAGTTTTAGGAGGTCAATGCTCTCCTTTCCCTGTGGCTTCTGGAGACTGTACTCATTGGCAGGCTAGTGTGGTAAGAACTTTTATCAATTAAGCTGGTCTAAGTTACATATCTTTCTAAGCCTCAGTTTCTACCTCCATAAAATGGACCAAAAACGTTCATCCCAAAAGCTAGGAGGAGGACCAAGAAGTCATGGACTAGACACTCAAACCTATTATTTGTTACTAAATGAGTAATTTGTAAGTGATCGTAGAACTTACCCAAGTCCAATTGCACATAGATCCAGTCGATCTTTTTTAAAAGGGGGTGGGGCTAGGGGTGGAAGAGTGCAGGGCATGGGCACGAGCACATGTCTGTAATCCCAGCACTGAGGCAGCCAAGGCAGGAGAATTGACATGAGTTTGAGCAAGTGTGGACTACACAGTGAGTACCAAGCTATCCAGGGTTACATGGAGACTCTTTCTTAAAAGAACCAAACCCAAAAGGCTACTGAAGAGAGGGGGTAACTTTAATTACTGCCTGGCATTTGGAACCCAAATCACCAGTTTCTATGGGTGAGTACAGAAATAGGTCTCAAGCATTTGATTCAGCAAAGCACAGTAGATGTTCACACTCACCTGCGTGTGTTTCTACCTTGTATTGGTGCTCACACATCCACCCTATTGTGCAAGCTTCTTTCTGCACCACGATTCTGCACAGAAAAGAGGAAGTCGCAAAAGGGCCAGAAAACTGCGTGGGAGGGTAGAGGACTGGGGAGCAGGAAGTGTCAGCCAAGAACCCTCAGTTCCTTTCTGTGCCTAAACATTACCTTTGCCCCTTTGCCCTGCCCCAGTTATCCAATCTCATCCCTGGTGATACGCAGGCACAACAAACTGAGGGAGGGCAGTTTAGCTTGAAAGCTCTTTACTACGGATATTCTCCACCCACCCACCCTCCTGTTCCCAAGACCACATTCCAAAGAACAGATCTTAATAAAACAGAGAGTAGAGCGCTGGGAAATTGCCAGGTCAGTCCAAGGCCTACTGTTTTTAATGGTGGGAAAACGGGGAGAGAAAGCAATCCTGATGTTCAACAACAGTAATCTAAAAACAGGTAAGACCACATGACATGCTATTTAGGCACTAAGTGCTTTAAGTATGTGGACTGTATTAAGTGAAAAATATAAGACTGCAACATAATGTAGATTCAAACATTGCATCTATGTACAGCTAAAATATATGGACATTAGTACGAAGAGAAAACTGTGTAGCGATTAGAACATTTTCACACTGATTTTGGGTTAGCTACTGTGCATACCACTAGAACTCCTTTATGACTCTGATAATTTCCACACCCCCAAATCCTGCTTGATCTCTATTTTTTTATTGCATAGTGTAACTGCAGCATTTTGAAAATGTCAATTTCAAATGAATGGCTCTGCCTTTTACTAGCTGTGAGAGCTTGGACAAATCATTACATCTCAATTGCTTCTTTTTTTAAAATGGGGGAGAAGTTGGTTGGATGTTAAGTCTCAGTGGCTTTGAGGTATCATGCGAATCATACTTAGTTTTCCTGCCTGGGAATTCAGCTCAGTCTACTGACCACAAAAGTGTCAATTAACGGACTTTGAAAAGGACAGTGAAGCCACTCTTGGTGGTGTGTGCCATAAATCCCAGTACTCTGGAAGCAGAGACAGATGGATCTCTGTGAGTTCAAGGTCAGTCCAGCCTAGAGAGTGGGTACTAGGACAGCCACTTATATGTAGAGAGACACTGTCTCAAACAAAGAAAGAAAAGAAAATTGCAAAGCACCACTGGAGGACACTGTAAGTGACCTTCCTACTACGAAGCAGCACACACATGAAGTCTGCTAAGGCAACTGTTCATATTTCCATGACTTTGGAGACCCTACCCATAGCTCTCCCTTTCTACCACCTCCACAGAATTGGCAGTGACTGGGGTGGGGGGTGAGGAATGTAACTGGAACGAATCAGGGTCAAGGGAGCTGAAGTGAACCGTTGATACTCTGTACTGTGCTATCTCCAAGGCCGAAGGAAAACTCGAGCCTACATTGTTTTCAGTTAGCATTCAAGTAACCTTGCCTTACAGGGGCCACAGACAAGCTATCCTGAGCGGGCTGGAGGAGTGTGTTCCGTTGCATGATTGGCCTTAACCTCTGTCTGGTGGCTCTGACCTTCAGCCCAGCCTGTTGCCTTCCTCTCTGCCAGCAACTGCCAAGGCTTTGGACCTCTGGCTCACATTCCGAACTGCACGCTCTCTCTAGAGAGAGCCTTTCTCCTCTTCCTGTAAGATCTAGTTTCCAGTAAGGCTGCCTCGGTGTGTGAGGCTGCCTCAGTGTGTAAGAAGTTAGGGGAAGAAGGTTCAAATATCTTGGTGGCGGTGGTGCTGGCGGAGAGTCATCTGTTTAGAGTCTGTTTGCTCTGACTTCTGGCTTCTGCACAAGAAGACAAGCCTGAGGCAGGGGCCGGCTGTGAGAAGGCCCACAGTGCTTTACCACCGCCCCTTGTGAACAGACTCTACCTTGTCCTGTTTCTGAAGGAGGCTTTCTCTTCCCCAGTAGCTGAGGGAAGCGCTGGCTCTCTGGGAAGTTCCAGCAGTTTTTTCTTTAAGAAAGATTCCAGCAAGTGAATGACTCTTATTTGCAATTCCCCCCCCCCCCCCCCAGCCTCTGAAAAACAAGCCTGTTTGTCGTAGAGTTACCCACAATTATTATTCTTTGCCTGAAAAACTTGACCTCCTGTCTCCAACTGCAAAAGCTCTCAGCCACTATTTGCATCATAAATGCTTGCTCTCTAGGCCTCAAGCTTTTCCTAGCAGATCGCCAGGTGTAGCTCCCCCACCACTCAAGGCCCACAAGAATATCATTAAGGCCCTGGGGGTGTGGGAGCCACAGAAGTCTTGTAGAAACTCCTATCAGGGTAGGGTCGGGAGGTGGAATTACTTATTGCAATCTGAGCTATGTCATGTATTAGCATTAATAACAGTTGTTTTGGGCACGGTGCCCCATGCCTCTCTGAGTGCAAGAACATCCTGGTGTGCCTAGAGAATTCCCGGCTAGTGTCAGGGAGATATGATGAGACCCTGACTCAAATAATAAGTGTGATGGGGGTCTTTCTCCTGACTTCATACTATTATTGGCAAGAACGAGCGAAGCTATGCAAATGAAGTGTGTAGTTCGGTGCCTGCCACACACAGCCTGCTAATAGCTACTGTTCTAGCACTAGCAGCCCCTTCACATGGATTCCCATCTTTTAAATCAACCAATTAGAATGCCAGTGAAAAAGTTATAACCAACTGCCATTACTCTCATATTACAGACGAAGAAACCGAGACTGAGGGCCACCTTGTCCTGGGGTGGCTCCACCGGGTCCCGCACCCAGAACTGTTAGGTTCTAAAGCCTAAGCATTCAAATTTATCACCCTGCAGTGGATAAATAACACGTTTGGGAGCTTTACAAGCCAGCCAGTGTGACCCCCCTTGCTAGGCTGTTACTAAAATTTGAATGCTTATATAATGACAGCATTTCTCCCTGAACCAATTTCCTCCAAATGTCATTTCCTCCTTCTATAAACAGAACACATCCCTGACTCACATTTGAACAAAGCCATTTCACAGCTCAGATTTTCTTTCCTCTGCAGTCAGCCCTATGGCAATTCCACAGGTCCGGGGCCAAATTCCAGCTCACAGTGGAGGACGTGTGAATCCTGTAGGCTAAGCAAATAGCATGAGAGCAACTGAGAGATTCCCCCCACCCCCAATGCTGCCTTACCTGACCATTTCCCAACAGGTCGAGGATGAAGACATAAATGAAACACATGGAGATGGGAAAACGCATATGTTAGGCACGCTGGGGCCCATGTTCCTATTGAATACACACGCTGGGTCATTTTAAAATCATGAAAACACCACGAAGCAGGCTACCTAAGTATGTCCACAGAACCAGGATTGAAGTCAGTGCTTTGTCTCACACCTCTTCCTTCTGGAAGGGACCCCCATCAACAGGATGTTAGCACACACTTCTCCAGAAGAAATCAAAACCTTTCCCCGCACCCACACCAGGCAAAGAAAAGAGAAATAACTGTTAGTTCCAAAGGCCTGAATGGTTTCCATTGACTTAATTATACTGGCAAATTTCATCATCATCCACAAAACTTTGCTGAACATAAACCACACAGAAAGCGCTGTACTGGCCACTAAGGAAAACTCAGACAAGAACTTGCCCTCCAGGCCTGTAAAACTCGCAGAAGTCCTATTTCTTTCCTGAAGTCTCTCAGGTGGACTGGTTTTTGGCCATCCCCCCTTCCCACCATGGATAATATAGATTTCGTGGTTCATTTAGCCTTTGGTTTAGGCTGCCAGGCACTGGTTTTAATGCCCTTCTTCCTCTGGTTCCTCAATCTGCTGGAAAAATCCAGAGTTTAGGAGTCAAATCATCCTGACTTTGAATACCTGCTGAGAGGAGGGGGAAGGGAAAGGATCAAGATGCAAAAGATTTCAGAGCAAGGTGAATGCCTGGGAGGAAGCCTGGAGAAAAGAGTCTAGAATAGCAAGTAAGGGCCAAGCCCTAGGAACCTTTACAGAAAGGCTTGATGGACAGGCAGAAGTGGGGCTTTGACAGCTTTGCTGCTTTTCCTTGCTTTTCCCTCGCAACTCTTTGTCAGTTTCCTCAGGTGAGGATTCGTCAGTCTCAAATGAAAACGTGAGGACGAAACTGGTAGCCTTGCCAGACCATCCGAGCTATGACATTCTGAGATCACTCTCTCCCAGTAACAGTTGAAACTAAAGCAACACTTTTCCCGAGAGCAGAAAAACAGGTTTAATTTACCCACTAACTCCCGAGAACAGGAAAATACATTTAGTTTACCCACTAACTCAAAGATATTGCCTGTCCGCTTTTCCTTCCTCCTCTGCCTTCGATCTTCTACAAACTCTCCTTGCAATCTTGGAAGGCTTGAAAGGGTTGGCTGTGGGGCCAGCTTGAGCCTTAGAAGCAATTGCTCCATTTTGTGTTTAGTCCATCACCCCATATGCACACAGAGACCAAGGGTACCTATCAGTGAAACGCGCTTCTGATATTAGCTGCTCACGTGAGCATGACGACGGACCACCAAGTCCTGGGGAGTGTGGGCACAAGTTGATTTATAGTCCTCAGCCTCGTTGTTGTCTCCCCAATTACACGGTCTCAAAATAGATCCTCCAACTGACCCTGGAAAAACAACTCGTTTTCCAGGGAAGTCTTTCAGCGGCAGAATTGGATCCGACCTTTGGCAATTCAAGTTTTGCAAATGGAAATTATCAAAAGCTGGATTTGTAACACTGAAATTAGTTTCAGCTTGTGTCTCAAAGTTTCTTAATGATGACTTTTTAGAACAATTGGATATGTAAATATGGATGGGATTCCTTTCATCTCCATAGCTTCTAAACATCCAGAGCAATGCTTAAAAGTAGTAAGCCATTCCCTTTGCTGTGAAGGCATCAGGCATCTTTGGAACAGATAGCTTAGGAGCTAGGGGTGGCAATAAAGGGGACCTGAGTTTTGTGGGTGATGAGGTGTAGTCTACTTTCAATCTGACTCAAGGCCTCCCTGGGAAACCTCCCCCTGGAATCTCAGGGAGGAGTCTCTTCGGGGTTTTGACTTAGTAAGTGAGATATGAATATTTTTCCCTTTCCTATTGTTCATTTAGGTATCTCATCTGAAAATGGAGATAGCATGAGATAGCACATGTGATGGGCAAAAATAAGGAAGCCTGTGTGTTGTGTGTGCTAGACCAGACTCTTTCACGGTGATCCTGGGCCTCTCATCTGCCTACTTTGTAACGTGCTTCTTTGCTGTAAGATGCTCATGGCAGTGATGTCATGGTGACACCTTGGATTTGGATGCACCCCGGGGTGAAGCTTCTGCCAGCTATCAGGAAAAAAACAAATGAAATATTCAGGATATATAAAGCACTAGATATGTATTCGCTTCACGCTTTTAGTATTTCTCCATGCCCTAGTGTCATGGTGACAAGTGCTATGATGTAACTGGCATAACACTAAGCCTTGTTCAGTACCCTTCTTTAGGGATGCGTGTTAAATATATAATAGCATTCACAACACCGACAGCTATGAGCATGGAGCCCAGCAATGTGGATCTTAACAAAGCATCTTGATTCTTCATTTTCCTCCATCTGTATTTTACCTAGTTTTAACGCTATTAAAAATTCCAACATGCCTTTAAACGGCATTCCTTGATATTTTATGCTTCTTGGCATCCTATGAACCTTCCTTTATATTTCAGGACTGCTTTTAGAATAACGGTGTTTATTCTACTTTATTTAAAGTCAAGGGGAAAATGGGGGTGGGAAAGGGCCATCTTCTTGCCCCTTAATAATTTTAAGTCTAGACCTTTTCAACACCCCAAGAGGCCATCACAAATATTTTCATTTCTTCCACTTTGGTATCCAAGGCGGCTTTTAGTACTTTCTTTCATTTATTCAGCAAATATTCCTGGAAGGATAAACAGTGTGATAAATGTGCTCATTTTCCTTCATGCACATATTTTGAAATGAGGCCCAATATTAGAGCTAAGCGTTTCTAGAAGGGAGCTCCTTACGAAGAGTCTAACCCTCGTTGCCAGATGGATGCTAAACTCTCGCTTTTAATAATTTCTTATTCAGTAGCTTGAGTTCATTCCATTGCAGGCTTGTGGGACAGCTATGCTGGTAACCTGTGTTTGGAGAGGTCCTTGTAGAAGTGGCGACTTTGAATAAGCTCAGGACCCAGAGTTAGGACTGGATCAAGACACACATGGAAGGCATGGCTTAGGAAGCAAGTGTGCCCTCAGACTTACCAACTGAGAAATCTGGAGGCTTGGTAAAAGGAATACTTGCCTCAGAAAGAGATAAATATAGTTGAATCTTGACCTTAGCACTTCAGTGCAAATTTGGGCAAGTTAGTTATTCTTCTGTGCCTGCTTCCTCGTGTGTCAGATAGGGGTGATGATGGAAGCTAGCTCCTAAGTTCTTGTATGAATTATGAGAACTACTCCATGTCAGACCTGTAGCACTGTGCCACCATCGAGTGCTCCACAAAGGGCAGCGGTCTCCTGGTAAGTATGCAAGCCTTACCTACAGCTCAAGCGGATCTTCACCGCTGCCACACCCTTCCTCTCTGAGCCTATCATTTCTATTCGCTCTTGATGGTACTGATGACCAATTCTTCCCCTTCTCCTAGCTCCACTCTTCCTCCAGCCCCTCATTTCAGGAAAGATCAGGCACTTTCTTTCTTTCTTTCTTT